>NC_056735.1:477346621-477499121 GCF_019279795.1 Protopterus annectens
GTCTTCTGAATAAATGATTTGCAAAGAAAGAAAAAGAAGAAGAAGAAAACAACAACAGAATAATGCAATCTCAATTAATCACTTAGTGGAAAGTTATATTAAAATCTCAAAGCACTGGTAAATAACTACACCTCAGAATATAAACAAGAATGCCTTAGGCCTACAAGAGCTTCAAATGCAGATCAAAATAGTGGCTCAATGGGTGTAAAGAGTTTCTCTCACAAAAGTGACTGAGGTGCACTATAAGGAGGTATACAAATAAATCTGGATATTGCTTGAACAACAAGTTACCCAAAAAAAAAAACATGAGAGAATTACAAAAATTGTAAATGAAAATTAAGCAGATTAGTAACACAACAGGGGAATTATGGAACTCATTGTTAAAAAAAAATGGAAGAGTGTGCCACCTTGATGGGACTGCTGCATATCCCCAAGTCAAGCTCCACTATAGTAACCTGCACACATGGCCTCACCCTGGTCTGTGATATAAATAGGACTTGTTGGCGGGACAGATGTGTATCCCAGACACTCCCACATCTGTGGAATAGACTCCCTCTCCACGTCAAGCAGAGTAACTCTTTACCCCTTTTTAAGCGAAACCTGGATAACTGGATGGGAAATAGAAAATACATCCCTGGGATTCCACCTGTGTCCCTGCTGGACAGGGGCATCAGGTGCTGATTTGTCTAAACATGGGCTAAACTCTTGGCTAGGCTTATAAGAGCCTCAGGGCCAATAGCCTAGTAACATTTCACTTCATCTTGTGGAAGAAAATCCATCATGAAGGATATATCCAGGAGACATCACAGAAGCGCTGTCCTGTGAGATGAAGTGAGAGATTTGTCTATGTTAACCTGAAATCCCAGACTGAGAAAAAAAGTTTTCTGCCCAAGCCTTTGGAGCTGTTGACAACCCAAAGCGCAAAGGAGAGGATTTAAAAATGTAAATCAGACACATACAAATGTAAAAAAAAAATCTGAAATCTTTGAGATCTAGAATATGATGATAAGCATATTTTAAATGCAGGCTTACTACAAAAAAGAGGTGGAATTTGAGTTAATGGAGACTATAGAGAGAGCACTTTGAATTTTAAGTTTTTGATATGAAGGTTTAGGAAAGAAAGGTCTAGGACAGGTCTTCAAATTCCTTCTTTATTTGGGCACTAGAAAAATTCTTGAAATAAAATCTGTTCCCTACTTGATATGGTGGAACAGGTCATGTAATCCACTAAGACTGCATTTGATCCAGGATAGGAGGAAACCATGAAGTTTGATTGGGTGAATGCAGAGGAATCCTATAAAAAGGAATACCACTGCCAGTTGTAACACTTTTGAATAACTCTCAGAACCCAGACATCTGAAGTTATCTGAAAAAGTGAAAACCTAGACAATGGAAAAGCCTTACTGGATTGCCTACGTGGGGAAGGAAAAAAAAACTAGTTAATCTACTTTCTAAAACTGTGCATTTTGGGAGGACCCTCCCTTCTTTTCTGAACCTCCCTGATATTGATTTCTGAAGTGTTGTTTGCTTATGCCTTGCTGGGATTATTAAGTCTGGTTCTTATAAAAGGAACGTGGACTGCAGAGAGAGCTTCTATTATATTTTGTTGTGGAGGGTTAAAAAATCTGGGTAATCTCCTGAATTAACTTCCACCTTTCAACATGTAACCATCTCCCATGATCTTTGGAGTAATAGTTGCAACAAGCTAATCCTCCCAATACTCTGATTAGTAGAATAATTTTACCCTACGTTAACATATTTTAAAACTGCTTTGTATATTTGAGTAATGCAGATAAATTAACTGTGGTCTGATTTTTTTTCTACAAACAGTAGCGCAGAAAACATTTAATCACAACCAGATGATTAAAAAAAATCTTTCAGAAATGACATGCTATATCAGGGAAGAATACTCCAACACATGCTGTAGTTGGGGAGACTCCATTCACCTCACTCTAGTTTAATATTAAGGAAAGCATTTTAGTTCAGTTGGAAAGTCCCATATTACAGTCTTTAACATGCCAGCTGTTAGTCATTCTACTAGACAGTGATACATGTCTATAAGTGTGGACTTATACTGGACATAGAGTCAAGCTTCTCTGTCTTTTCCAGAAGCTAAAAGCTCAACCACAGATGCATCCATCTGAGGCAAGATGGACATCTATGCAATAATCCTGTAGCCAAAAATATCCCATAAGCACACCTTTAGCTATTGTATTTCTTCCTAAGGAGACTGATAACATCCTTGTAGTCTTAAAACAGTGCTTTGTTAACTAAAATCATGGCTGTCACATGATTTGCATGGGCTACATGAAGAAGTTTAGTTATTTAAAATGCATATCTATTTAACCACTGGTTTTCTTTTAGAAGCAAATGCTTTGCCTGCTTAGAAACTAAGTAGGCTGGAGGAAGTAGTCTTTCACGTAATCTAATTATCCTACCTATTTTGACAGGACAATACAGGTTATTTACATTACACAAAACTAAACATAATATATTCAGCCTCATAAGAGGAAGGTGCTGCCACATACCAATCTAGCTTACATTCATATTGCCCCAACCAAATTCCTCACTATCATCATGCTCATTCTTTCTAATGCCTGTTGCCACTTCATTTACCCTCATTTGTTCTCAAACTACACAACCTACTCTCATAATTAACCTCCGAAGCACAAACACAAGCATGCTACCCATAATACCTTCTCTGCAGAACATAATACACAAAATAGCTCACATATCAGTGTCTCACCTGTCAAGCCCTTAAGGCTAAACACAAAAAACAAACATATTATTCATAGGTGGTTCCATCGTGAGACACACAGCTGTCCCTCTCACCAGGCTGGATAAGGAGAAGGTCATGATCATCTGTCTGTCAGGTGCCAGGGTCCAACATATCATACAAGCACTCAAGTCTCTCAACAACAGGTACGGTTATGACTCTGTCATAGTCCATGTTGGTATGAACGACTCGAGACATACCTCTCTGGACTATATGAAGAGAGACATGACTGAACTCTCAGACTATGTGTCTCAGGATGGTATGTTCCTAGCCTTACGCAGCATTTTACCTTCACCTAGGATGATGCCTCAATACAAACAGAAAATGACTGACTTCAATAATTGGCTTAGTTTCATTCTAAGGGGGTACAGTATCTGTCAGCCTGGGATGACATGACCGATAGACCTTGATGCTTTGCCAGAGATGGTCTTCATCTGTCACCCCCGGGATTTTGGCTACTAGCCAAGGCTCTTGCCACCCCATAGTGCCTTTTTAGGCAGTGTCTCAAGGACAAAATTCCCAACATAAAAACTACATCTAAAACAACCTCAAGGTTATTCTGCTAAATGCTAGGAGTCATAACATAAAACTGCATTCACTGGAAACAGTCATCACCTTGGAAGATGTAGACTGAACTTGACAATCAAGAGGAGAAGGTAAAAACTTGTACCACACCACACTCATCACATAGTCCCACTAAACCTACACCACCAAAATCCAAACATAGAAACACAAAAACATTCACAGAGGCTCTCAATAATAATCTGCTCAAGCAACAGAGACCTCTAAAACAGAAATGCAAGCAACCTCCACCCCCCAACCCAAGCCAAATGACACATAGCCCACAGACTCAGTGTGCCAATAAACCACAGCCCATAAGGCAAACCAACGTACCCAACACACTAGTCATAGGTGACTCTATAGTTAGGCACACTGATGTCCCACTCACCAGGCTAAACAAGGAGAAGGTTACTGTCAGCTGCCTGTCGGGTGCCAGGATCCGCCACATAACCCACGCACTCAGGTCACTCCCCAACAAGTACAAATATGACACGGTCATTGTCCATATTGGTGTGAATGACCTGAGATGTACCTCCCTGGACTACATGAAAAGAGACATGGAACAGCTCTCCGATCTTGTATCCCAGAGAGGTATGACCCTTGCCCTGAGTAGATCCTGCCATCACCCAGAATGATACTGCAGTACAAGGACAAAATGATTGACTTCAACAATTGGCTAAGCTTCTGGTGTCATTCTAAGGGGATCCCGTATCTGCCTGCCTGGCACAACATGGTTGACAGACCACGATTCTTTGCCAGAGATGGCCTGCTCCTGTCGCCCTGGGATTCCGAATACTGGCTAGGGCTCTTGCTGCCCCTATAGTGCCTTTTTAGGCAAAGTTCAGATGACAAATTCACCACTGTAACAGGAACAGGCAAGCAAAAACCGAAGGTAATGCTACTCAATGCTAGAAGTCTAAATCTCAAAATGCACCCACTTGAGGCACTCCTTAAAATGGAGAACATCAATATCTGTGCAGTGACTGAGACCAGGTTCAAGGCTCTAGAGTGCACCCCTGCATTACCAGGCTATAACTCATACCATACATTTCAGCCATCTAACCTGGACCAGAACACCAAAGACGGAGGTGTGTCCATATTCATTAAGGATATCCACAGCTCCAGGCTAGTTGAGCAGCATAATGCATCCAAGGTTATTCAAGTGCAACTAACTGTGGGCAAAACTGCAATCCAAATTGTAACTTGCTACAGATCCCCCACCATGCCCCAGGATTCCCACTCCTCTTTTCTTCATATACTGGAAAATATTAAGGTTCAACCAAACAAGATTTCAACTACCCCACCATTAACTGGGAAAACTACTCATGTACCAACTCCTTCACTCAACACTTTCTGGAATTCATAAATTCCAATGCCCTGGATAAACTTATCCACACCCCCACCGGGGGCAACAATATCCTAGACCTAGTCATTACCAACATGAGTGACCAGTGTTCCACTCCTGAAATGAACTCCTAGTTGGTCAGATCCGACCATAAGCTTATCACCCTAGATATCCACATCCCGCCTCCACCCACCATTAAGGAAACCATGGTAAAAAATTTCTCCAAAGCTAACTTCATGCTTCTTAAGACAGAAGTGGTGAAGTTAATGACACCCATGCAGATAGACAATACAGTTATGACTGCTGAATCCTACACAAATGCACTCTATAAGCACTTACACGAGTGCATGGATTGTGCTATCCCAAACAGAACCAAGACACTATCCTCCAAAAAAAGGAAGCCAATCTGGTGGTCCCCTGCCATAAACAAACTCTACAACAGAAGGAAGAAACTGTTGCAAAACAGAGTAAAATCCCATGAGTGGAGGAGCTCCCTGGTCAGCCTCAGTAAGAAGCTGAGATTCCTTATAAGATCCTCCAAAGCTAGCTACGAAAACAAAATCACCACTGATTCTAAGGTCAACCACAAAGCATTCTATAGCTATGTCAAGAATCTCAATGGCAACACCCAGATCTGCTCTGAGTTACAGCACAGCTGCATGAAAATTACAGAACCAACTGATATTGCGAACAACCTAGCAGATAGATTCAGTGCTAACTTTACCCCCCTCTCACCCCCTAAAGGGCCCATATCTATACAGGAAGAATGCAGAGTCCCTGTAATCACATCTATGCAGGTAAAAGCTGCACTCTCTTAAACCAAAAACACAGCATCCATGGGACTGGACAACATCCCAGGATGTGTTTTACATGAACTTCAGAACGAACTGGCTCCCCACCTAAGCACTATGTAAAATCATAGCCTCACATCAGGCTTTGTGCCCATTGAATGGCACACAGCAACAGTTATCCCACTCCACAAAGGGGGAGCCACCACTGATCCTGGGAACTATCCCCCTATTAGCCTGATGAGCGTATCATCATGGAACTCAGAAACAAAGATATTGGTAACCTCCAAACTCTGGACCCCACTCAGTTTGGGTTTGTGAAAGGCAGATCATGCCGTCTGAACCTGATCGACTTCTTTGAGGCAATCACCAAAGCCGTAGATGAGGGTAAGGTGGTTCACACAGCCTATCTTGACCTTGCGAAGGCTTTCAACACCTTCCCCCATTCTGGAATTATAGCTAAACTCACTAAACTAGGTATAAATCCCTACATCACAAGATGGGTTGCCAACTGGCTCACTGACAGAACCCACACTGTAAAAGCTGCAGACTCCAAATCTGACTTCAAACCAGTGATAAGTGGAGTACCACAGCGTTCAGTCCTGGGACTGCTCCTGTTTGGTATCTACTTCTCTGAAGTACAGGCTAGCACAGAAGGCCTCTGGCTAATGAAGTTCGCAGATGACTGCAAACTTTGAGCCATACTCGAGTCCCCAAATGATGTGGACATCCTATAGAAGGGCCTCACTGAGACAGATGCCTGCTGTCAGAGGCATGGCCTCAAGCTCAATGCCAAAAAGTGCATTGTCATCCCCTTTGGTAAAAACTCTGTACCCATGAACTACCACATAAATGGCAGTCTACTTAATGGTGAATGTGTGATAAGAGACCTTGGGACCCAGGTGGACAGTATTTTCTCCTTTGATAATCACATCACCACAGTAGTCAGGAAATCCTTCTATATGGCACACCTCATCACAAAAGGGTTTTCATCCAGGAAAAAAGAGGTCATTGTTCCCCTCTACTCAGCAATCATTAGATCCATTATAGAGTACAACACCCCTTTTGGAATGTACCTCACAAGACATCTGCAGCAGCTGAAAAGTCCACAGAAGTACCTCACAAAGAGGATTACTGGCCTCAAACAGATGCCCTACACTGACTGTCTCAAAAAACTTCAGCTTTACTCTGTAGCATACCGCCTACTCTGAGGAGATCTCTGCCCAACATATAAAGCTATGTTAAACCCAGAGCTGTTGGACATGCTACACCTTAAGAAATCCCAATCCCTCCAAGCTACATGCTCTAGGGACCTAAACCTTGTCACCACAATAATCAGGACATGCTGGAGGGAAAGATTCCTGTCCCAGAGACTTCCTATACTCTGGAACAAGCTACCCATCTATGTCAAGCAAAGTTCCTCATTAGCACTCTTTAAGAAAAATCTTGATGAGTTGATGGGAAATAGGAAATACACCCCGGGGATCACTTCTGTGGCTCTGCTCAACAGGGGCACATGAAATTAACTTTCTTGGGTGGTGTATGCCAGGGAACCTTGTTGGCTAGGCTTACTTAGGCCCTTGGGCCTATAGCCTAGTACCTACCTATGAACATTTGCACAGACACAGAGATTTAGTTCAAGGCTGTAGAGAGCACTCCAGCCATATGGGGCTATACCTCTTTCCACACATTCAGACCACAAATTGAAGGCATGAAAACTAAAGGAGGTAGTGTATTGATATTCATTAAAGATAAATACACCTCCAGATCAGTTTGACAGCAAGATTCCCAGGAGATACTTCACGTGCAATTAGCTGTTGGTAGGACACCTATTCAAGTCATTCCCAGCTACAGGACCCCCTCCGTGAATCAGGACACCCACTCTGCCTGTTTGGATCTACTTGAGTCTATCAAGATACATCTGAACACCATGCTTTTGGGCAACTTTAACTACCCATCCATTGACTGGGTAAATTACTCCTGCACAAACTCTCTTGCCCAAAGGTTCCTTGACTTCATTAACTCCAATGGCCTGGACCACCAAGGTGTGCTAACATCCTGGATCTAGTGCTTACCAATATGGGGATCACTGTAGCACCCCCATTTTGAGGTCTTCCCTGGTGAGATCAGACCACAAATCAGTCTCTTTCAAAGTAACTATCACACCTGACCCCCCCCCCAGCACCAACTAAACTAAAAAACTTCTCCAAAACAGATTATAACCTCTTACGGGATGGTATAAATAGCTTCACTGCACCTCCCTCCATCAGAAGGAACTGGCAACTATGCAGAGTTCTACACAAATGTTTTATACAAACACCTGTATAACTGCATTAACTCTACCAGACCTGATAGGACCAAAACAAGCTCCTAAAGGCAGAGCAAACTTGCCTGGTGGACAACTGCCATTAACAGGCTTTACAATAAGAGGCAGAAATTGCTGTCTAAGAGTAAGAAAGATCGAGTCCTAAGCTGGAAACACTCCCTCCTCAGCTTAAACAACCAAATAAGACTTCTTTTGAAGTCCTCCAAAGCTAACTGCAAATCTAAATTAGCTTCCTCAACTAAGGACAACCATAAGGCATTCTTTAGTTACATCTGTAACCTAAAAGGAAAGGCCTAGATTTGTACCGAACTGGTAGTTAATGATACCACATATACTGAGCCTGTGGCCATTGCTAACCTGTTACCTGACAGGTTCTGTGAAAACATCACCATGACATCCCTATCACCTGTCCTACACCTTGCATCGCTAAAGAGCAGGTTGTGAACGCCTTCTCTAAGGTCAAAAACACAGCATCTATGGGACCTGAAAACATCCCAGGCTATGTCCTACATAGGCTCAAACAAGAATTAGCAACACCATCGTGTACTCTTTTCAGTTATAGTCTAAGCACCAACTTCATCCCAGATGAATGGAAAAAGGCCACCATTATCCCCTTGCACAAAGGTGGTGCTTCCACTGACCCAGGAACTATAGACCTATTAGACTGACTAGCCTTATCTGCAAAGCCATGGAGCATATCATCATGGACCTTATCAACAAAGATATAGGTAATCTCCAAACACTTGACCCTACTCAATTTGGATTTGTAAAAGGGAGATCTTGCCTGTTAAACCCAGTGGACTTCATCAAGACAGTCACCAAGGCCCTTGATGATGGAAAATCTGTGCATACAACCTACCTAGACTTAGCCAAGGCTTTTGACACTATCCGCCACTTAGGCATCATTGACAAACTAATCCAGCTAGGCATCAGCCTAGTATCATTAGATGGGTTGCTAACTGGCTCACTGATAGAACCGAAGTAGTCAAAATAGGGGAATCCACCTCCAAACAGCAGACCTGTCACCAGTGGTGTTCCACAGGGATCAATCTTGGGATCTCTACTGTTTGAAATCTATTTCTCTAAAGTACAAGCTAAAATTAAAGGTCTGGCTGACAAAGTTTTCTGATGACTGGAAACTAGGCGCAGTCACAGAACCTCCAAACAATGTTAACATCCTACAAGAGGGTCTTACACATACAAATGACTGGTGCCACAATCATGCCCTTAAACTCAATGCAAAAAAATATGTTATCATCCCTTTCAGTAAGAGCAATGTTACTGATAACTACCACATCAATAACAATACCCTAAGTATGCACTCAGTGGTGAGAGACCTGGGCACTCTGACAGTAACAAGGGCATTCTATATTGCTCATCTCATAAATTAGGGCATTATCTCCAGAAAAAAAGAAGTTATGACCTCCCTGTACTCTTCCCTCATCAGGCCAATAATTGAGTGCAATGACCCTTTTGGTATGTACCTTTCCAAGCACCTGCAGCAATTGGAAAGACCACAAAGGTTCGTCACACGGAAAATTCAAGGTCTTCAGCATCTGTCCTATGAGGATCATCTGAAATCACTATCACTTTATTCTGCTTCATACAGACTACTCAGAGGTGATTCCTGCCTTGCATATAAGGCATATCTTTGACCGTGCTTTATCGGCAATGCTGCATATCCATAAGTCAAATGGTACACGGGATACTCACTCTAAAGGCCTTAACCTGGTATGTGACATTATTAGAACCTGCTGGATGGACAGATTTGCCTTCCAGAGGTTACTACACCTTGGGAACAGACTCACACTTCATGTCAAGCAGAGCGTCTCATTAGCCCTATTCAAACACAATCTGGATGATTGGATGGGTAACCGTAAATTCACCCAGGGGGTTCTAACTATGTCTCTCTTGGACAGGGGTGATAGCTGCTGATTGTGGAAATATGGGTAAAACTTGGCTAGGCTTGGAAGGGCACTAGGGTAATTAGCCTAGTAACCTCCTATGATCCTATGTTCCTATTTGCTTCAAGCCCTAGTGAGTAACCCAGTCGAGCCAAAACTGTTTACTCATAACATCAGCCAGCTACTTCCAATGGTGGGGAGACAAATTTCTCCTAACAATGAGTGCTCTTGATGGATCTTTAATCAAGCACTGCCTCCTTGAATCCTCAGAGGGATCCATCAGGATATGTGATCTGCAGCTATATAAGGAAAAGCAGTCAAAATTCCATTCCATGCCTACTGAACTGAAACATGCAAACAGCAGGCAAAGGATTGCTTAAGGTCCAAGACAGTAAAAATGTAATTGCAGTTAGTAGAGATATACTGAAAACATCAGTATTATCATATGGAGTACAGAATATTACAGATCTGGGTTTTGCTTGGGAAATGGCTATATTGTATTGCTTAAGTTTTCAGTGCTACAATGTCTGGAAGCTTGGCTGCAGTGAGGAAAAAAATTTCAGGGCATCCAGTGCCCTCCAGAATACCAAAATAAATGTGTTAGCCTATTAAAATTAATTTTCCTGGCTCTTGGCCTACTCATGGGTGACATAGATTCTTGGTTAGCCAAGTGAAATACCATTGTTGACAAGCTATCTAGCAGGCAAGTGTGGTCTACTAATCTCTGAAAATGGATCTACAGCTTATTGACAGCCACCTGTAATGACTGGTGAGCCTTGTAAAAGTTCAGGAAAAGAGCAAAGACATTCTGCAGGCCTGAGCATTCCTCTGTGGAACCAGGATTGGTCATTCCCCTGTGAAGTAAGGCACTGCTTTTAGGTAAAGAGCCAATGCATTTCTTCTTTACTTGTTACCAGGGACCAATAAGTGATCTACAAAAAGAGGCAAAGTGTCCCATGGGTGATATTAGTACATTTCTTAAAGATTTTCATGGCTTTAAGATTAGAGCTGAAACACATATTCCGCAGTGTATTCATTATGTGACTGGGAAATCTGCACCGCTATCTTTTTGCACACCTAAAATGTTGAGTATAAACCTAAACTTGTCACTCAAAACTGTTGAACAGGAACCTAAACTTATCACACATTGTTCTTTATGCATATTATGGCAAGTTATTTGGGTTAAAAACAAACAATACTGGTTGCCAAAATGCATACCTCTCTACACATAAGTGTGCAACATTACTTATTCTGTAATCAATTTTGTTTGTGTTATGTGTTGTATACTTAGGACTGGAAGGCAGGTTTTAGGCACTGTTGCTACCAATTAAGTGACTTTAAAACTAACTGCCCCTTTCTGAAGTGTGGCCAAAACTACATTTAGGTTGAGCTCTTTTTTTTGAGTGATACTGAAAAAGAGACACAGAAGCTAGAATGATCTTAGTACCTATTATCATTAAGATATCGGAGGCTGCATACTGTGCTTGCTGATTCAATTTAATTGTATCTTTAATGAAGTAATGCAAATTTAATTCAAACTGCTAAATGAGTTTAAAATGTGTTTAGTTTGAAACTCTGGTAGAATCCATAAACAAGTCTCATAGCATCTACTGTTCTAGGCACTGTTGATTAAGTTTAGACTAGTATAATATAAAAAGTCAGATTAATTCACAACAGTAAGCCAAATACTTACACTCAGTCTTCTAAAAATCCACCATTATCCAGATGGATCCCTCTCTCAATGGTATTTATGCAAATTCTAATATACAAAAATATGTGCATTTTTCATACAATTAGAAAGGTACCACGGACAATGATAAAATACTAAAAAAAGATAGCAGTACGTTCAATAAAACCATGGCAGTAAAATGCAACTTGAACTGATTAATAGGAGGGTTTTTGAGCCAATTTCCAGACTAACCCCATACTTTTCAATTGCTATGATTTGTGCACAGCACTACAATTTATGCCCTCAGATTTAGCCTTGCTCCTCCGAGAGCTACATACTTTCATCATAAAGTCAGGCCTATTTAAATGTTCATTTATTATTAAATAGATTAAATCAAATACAAATATTCCTAAACGCTAACAAATGGGAGTTACATACCTGAATACCTTCTTTTGTAAAATATAAAATGTGTTCCTCATTTTTAACCTTTGCTATGTTTTGTAAAGGTCACTGTTAACACATAGGTATAATTTGCATTTCCCTTGAATTAGTGCATATAGCACCAGAGCCCCGGACATGTCACTTATATGCCTACAGCACTACTGTGCACTCCACACTTCAAATAAGGTTTTAAAGCATTTCTTTAAGCATTTAGAGATGCACAAATGTGGTCATATAGTGCTGCAAGTGTATGTACATCCATTCTTAAGACACTGTACCCACTTAAAATTTTAATGTAAGTAACCTCTTTTTATGTATCAGTGAGCATGAGAATAAATAAACTAATTAATTAACTAATAAACACATAAATGAAAACAATGTGAATACCTTTATTTATTTATTTGCATCCATGCGCATTCTCCCACAGTTTGGATTAGAGTCATCATATCAGAGCACAGACCCAGTTAGTTCCTTACTATATGTTTTGCTTCCTCATTGTAAAAGTAAAATGAATGGAATAAAGAAACATATATTCCACACCTTTCCTCTTCTGCTGTCTACCAAAATAAGAGGATGGGCAGAAGTCTGATATCAGCACCTTTTCAACTAATTGTGTTCTTAGATGTCTGTCCATCTTGAAAAGAGCCCCAAAGTACCCACATTATTTTCAGTAGAGTCTGCTTACTCCTAAACCTCCTCTTTCTTTACACCTCAGTAGTAACAGAGAAACAAAGATATAGGAATATTTTACAGCCAGTGGTAAATTAATTCTTCAGTGGCCGAGCCAAGCTTCTCTGGATGTATAAGAGAATTTAAGTACCTTTATCTGCTCTTTTTTTTCAAAAAAATGCAGTATTTAAATTGATTTTACCTGTGTGGAAGGAATATTAACTGAACTGGAAGTTAGTCAGTGTTTGCTGAACTTTGTTATTTGCTAGTAATTACAGGTGTGGGGGTAGTCACATTCTTTGATTTCCTGTCCTTGCCTATTTAAGTGGTACAGTGTGAAATATTTTCTGCTTAAAAACCTCAGCTTTGGCCGGCTAAGGACTTGCCGTATTCAACTGGACGTATAAGAGAATTTAAGTACCTTTATCTGCTCTTTTTTTTTCAAAAAAATACAGTATTTAAATTGATTTTAACTGTGTGGAAGGAATATTAACTGAACTGGAAGTTAGTCAGTGTTTGCTGAACTTTGTTATTTGCTAGTAATTACAGGTGTGGGGGTAATCACATTCTTTGATTTCCTGTCCTTGCCTATTTAAATGGTACAGTGTGAAATATTTTCTGCTTAAAACCTCAGCTTTGGCCGGCTAAGGACTTGCTGTATTCAACTGGACGTATAAGAGAATTTAAGTACCTTTATCTGCTCTTTTTTTTCAAAAAAATACAGTATTTAAATTGATTTTAACTGTGTGGAAGGAATATTAACTGAACTGGAAGTTAGTCAGTGTTTGCTGAACTTTGTTATTTGCTAGTAATTACAGGTGTGGGGGTAGTCACATTCTTTGATTTCCTGTCCTTGCCTATTTAAGTGGTACAGTGTGAAATATTTTCTGCTTAAAAACTCAGCTTTGGCCGGCTAAAGACTTGCTGTATTCAACTGGACATATAAGAGAATTTAAGTACCTTTATTTGCTCTTTTTTTCAAAAAAATACAGTATTTAAATTGATTTTAACTGTGTGGAAGGAATATTAACTGAACTGGAAGTTAGTCAGTGTTTGCTGAACTTTGTTATTTGCTAGTAATTACAGGTGTGGGGGTAGTCACATTCTTTGATTTCCTGTCCTTGCCTATTTGAGTGGTACAGTGTGAAATATTTTCTGCTTAAAAACCTCAGCTTTGGCCGGCTAAGGACTTGCTGTATTCAACTGGATGTATAAGAGAATTTAAGTACCTTTATCTGCTCTTTTTTTTTAAAAAAAATACAGTATTTAAATTGATTTTAACTGTGTGGAAGGAATATTAACTGAACTGGAAGTTAGTCAGTGTTTGCTGAACTTTGTTATTTGCTAGTAATTACAGGTGTGCGGGTAGTCACATTCTTTGATTTCCTGTCCTTGCCTATTTAAGTGGTACAGTGTGAAATATTTTCTGCTTAAAAACCTCAGCTTTGGCCGGCTAAGGACTTGCTGTATTCAACTGGACGTATAAGAGAATTTAAGTACCTTTATCTGCTCTTTTTTTTTCCCAAAAAAATACAGTATTTAAATTGATTTTAACTGTGTGGAAGGAATATTAACTGAACGGAAAGTTAGTCAGTGTTTGCTGAACTTTGTTATTTGCTAGTAATTACAGGTGTGGGGGTAGTCACATTCTTTGATTTCCTGTCCTTGCCTATTTGAGTGGTACAGTGTGAAATATTTTCTGCTTAAAAACCTCAGCTTTGGCCGGCTAAGGACTTGCTGTATTCAACTGGACGTATAAGAGAATTTAAGTACCTTTATCTGCTCTTTTTTTTTCAAAAAAATACAGTAGTTAAATTGATTTTAACTGTGTGGAAGGAATATTAACTGAACTGAAAGTTAGTCAGTGTTTGCTGAACTTTGTTATTTGCTAGTAATTACAGGTGTGGGGGTAGTCACATTCTTTGATTTCCTGTCCTTGCCTATTTAAGTGGTACAGTGTGAAATATTTTCTGCTTAAAATCCTCAGCTTTGGCCAGCTAAGGACTTGCTGTATTCAACTGGACGTATAAGAGAATTTAAGTATCTTTATCTGCTTTTTTTTCAAAACAATACAGTATTTAAATTGATTTTAACTGTGTGGAAGGAATATTAACTGAACTGGAAGTTAGTCAGTGTTTGCTGAACTTTGTTATTTGCTAGTAATTACAGGTGTGGGGTAGTCACATTCTTTGATTTCCTGTCCTTGCCTATTTGAGTGGTACAGTGTGAAATATTTTCTGCTTAAAAACCTCAGCTTTGGCCGGCTAAGGACTTGCTGTATTCAACTGGATGTATAAGAGAATTTAAGTACCTTTATCTGCTCTTTTTTTTAAAAAAATACAGTATTTAAATTGATTTTAACTGTGTGGAAGGAATATTAACTGAACTGGAAGTTAGTCAGTGTTTGCTGAACTTTGTTATTTGCTAGTAATTACAGGTGTGGGGTAGTCACATTCTTTGATTTCCTGTCCTTGCCTATTTAAGTGGTACAGTGTGAAATATTTTCTGCTTAAAAACCTCAGCTTTGGCCGGCTAAGGACTTGCTGTATTCAACTGGACGTATAAGAGAATTTAAGTACCTTTATCTGCTCTTTTTTTTCCCAAAAAATACAGTATTTAAATTGATTTTAACTGTGTGGAAGGAATATTAACTGAACGGAAAGTTAGTCAGTGTTTGCTGAACTTTGTTATTTGCTAGTAATTACAGGTGTGGGGGTAGTCACATTCTTTGATTTCCTGTCCTTGCCTATTTAAGTGGTACAGTGTGAAATATTTTCTGCTTAAAATCCTCAGCTTTGGCCGGCTAAGGACTTGCTGTATTCAACTGGACGTATAAGAGAATTTAAGTACCTTTATCTGCTCTTTTTTTCAAAAAAATACAGTAGTTAAATTGATTTTAACTGTGTGGAAGGAATATTAACTGAACTGAAAGTTAGTCAGTGTTTGCTGAACTTTGTTATTTGCTAGTAATTACAGGTGTGGGGGTAGTCACATTCTTTGATTTCCTGTCCTTGCCTATTTAAGTGGTACAGTGTGAAATATTTTCTGCTTAAAATCCTCAGCTTTGGCCAGCTAAGGACTTGCTGTATTCAACTGGACGTATAAGAGAATTTAAGTATCTTTATCTGCTTTTTTTTCAAAACAATACAGTATTTAAATTGATTTTAACTGTGTGGAAGGAATATTAACTGAACTGGAAGTTAGTCAGTGTTTGCTGAACTTTGTTATTTGCAAGTAATTACAGGTGTGGGGGTAGTCACATTCTTTGATTTCCTGTCCTTACCTATT
The DNA here is from genome assembly GCF_019279795.1 of Protopterus annectens. NCBI lineage: Eukaryota > Metazoa > Chordata > Ceratodontiformes > Protopteridae > Protopterus > Protopterus annectens. The sequence goes on from NC_056735.1 coordinate 477,362,389, forward strand.
TAAGTGGTACAGTGTGAAATATTTTCTGCTTAAAAACCTCAGCTTTGGCCGGCTAAGGACTTGCTGTATTCAACTGGACGTATAAGAGAATTTAAGTACCGTTATCTGCTTTTTTTTTTCAAAAAAATACAGTATTTAAATTGATTTTAACTCTGTGGAAGGAATATTAACTGAACTGGAAGTTTTGACTCTGTCCTTCAGTTAGACCCACCCACCCTCCCTGTTTTGGTTTTGGTGTTAATCTTAGTGGCCTTGCAACTGCCCGCCCCTCTTGTAAATTTGTCTTTGGATACTCCTTCTGGGCCCATCTCATTTGCTCACTCAACTGAGTGCAGTGAGATCATATTCTGATTTCAGGCACTCCTACTGTGTACAAAGAGAGCATTTGGGAAACAGAAAAAAAAATGTAAGCTTGTTTCCTGCCTTTCCTGTTAAGTGGTATAGACTATTTGTAGGCTTCTGAGCCCCCAAGCCCTTCTGTGTTGGAGGGAAGCCTTCTAGCTTAGTTTTTTTTTCTTATAACTAGCCAGTTTTCTAGTTTCAGCACTCAAATCTGTTTCTTTGATCTCAGCACTTATTCAGAAAAAAAAAAATAATTTCATCTGCTTTTACTGTACTTGTGTTTCTACCTACTTTTTTACTTTTGCATCATCTTAAAAGTACTCAATTGTATTTATTACTGCTTGGTGTAACTCATTCTAAGCCTTTTGGTTTAAACACTTGGGCTTTGGACCAGTTGTTTTGCACTGAGAGGGTTTGTGGTCTGCACTGTAGTGGCAGAACAGGTAGCTTACATCCTTCTAGGTTGGGAACTGCTGATTGAGGGCTCAGTGTCTGTTATTCTAAAAGTGCATTAATTCTGGTTTAAGTACTTGGGCTTTCAGGCCAGTTATTTTACATTAAGAGGGTTTGTGGTCTGCACTCTTGTGGGAGGAGAGGCTGGACTCTGCCCTTCTGAGCTGGGAATTTCTGGTTAAAGGCTTATAGTGCATGCATATCTGAACTGCTTCTTACTGAAGTTGGTGTGCCTTCTTTGCTCTGGCATAGACTGGATTTTTACAGAATGAATATCCAGTTATAAGTGGAATTTTCGGCATCCCAAAAATACATAAAGGTCTGGACAATTTACAATTCAGACCTATAGTGGACGGTAAACGCAGCAAGACACATTTATTAGTCAATTTTTAGATTTCCATTTAAAACCAGGCATTGAGTATTTTTTCCCACATTCTCAAGGATTCTTGGGATTTTTTGAGCAAAATTAAGGCCATAGAATTTCATGATGGGGACACATTTATTACATTGGACGTGTGTAACCTTTTTACTGTTATACCCCATGACAGCGGGTTAGAATGGTTAGAGGAGCAATTGTATTATACTAACCTATATGATCAAAACAAAGTTAACGTTATAGTTAAACTTATGGAACTTGTTTTGAAAAATAATTTTATATTTTTTGAGGGGGCACACTACAAACAAGTTAGTGGAGTAGCTATGGGAGAAGCGTGTGCCCCCAATTTCGCTAACTTTGTTTTGACATACTGGGAATTGAATTATGTGTTCAACTCAGACCTTTTTATTAACAATGTCAAATTTTACGGTCGCTTTTTAGACGATTTAATTATTATATGGAAAGGGGAGCAAGCAGTACTAAACATTTTTTTAGATTATATTAATAGTAGTGTGTGGTTTTTAAATTTTACACATGTTATTAGTCAGGATAGTATTAGCTACCTAGATATTAATTTAACTTACGACAAAACCAAGCAGAAGCTTGTATCTAATATATATAGGAAGTCCACCTTCTCAAATTCTTATTTACATTTTGATAGTTGGCACCCTCACCATCAGAAAAAGGCCATAGTGAAGGGTCAGATGGTGAGGGCAGCAAGAATGGTTAGTGAGGAGGTGGACTTTGAACAAGAATTAGATTATATTATTTCATTATTCTTGAACAGAGGGTATCCTAGAGATTTTTGCAGGAACATTGCAAATGAAGTGATAGGTAAGAGATGCAATGGATTTTACAAGGCTTTATTGAACAGTAATGAGGAGATATTTACCAATGGCTTAAAAGATCAAGGTGTTGATTTAAGGAAATATATATGTAACAATATTCCATTGTACATTACCACATTTAATGATACATCCTCGAGAATTAGGAATATTGTTAACAAGAATTGGAATTTGATAAGTGCGGATAGGACTATGGGAGAAATATTTAAAGGGCAAGTTACTTTTGTATTCAGGAAAGATACATCCTTTAAGGATCTGTTTGAAAGTCTGAATGCTAAAATTAGCAATGTTTCACACAAACCTTCGGGTAATTTTAAATGCGGTAGGTGTTCAACATGTAAACACTTGATAAACACTGGTACAAACGTGATAGTAAACAAACACAATATTAAAATTAGTCAGCATATTAATTGTTATACCACCAATGTTGTGTATATTGCAGTTTGTCAACAGTGTGAAGGGTTCTATGTTGGCAAAACTAGTAGGCATTTAAGAGATAGGGTCAAAGAGCATTTATTGGACATTAAAAATAAAAAATTAACAAATGCATTAGCCAGACACACAAACCAATGTGAAAATCATTTTTTTAAGTTTTTTGGTGTATTACACCAACATATAGACCCACAGGGTAAGACTACCAAATATAATTTAGATGTTCTAGAATTGCGGATGTAGATAATTCTCAATGCTCACCAGTACTCTGGACTTAATGAATACATTAGTATTAAGCCCATTTTAAGGTTAAAAAACATCAAGGGTTATTAATTTGACAACTTACACTGCAATATGTGTTGTTATCTTTTACTATATAACATGTACAAGATTTTATAAGATAGCATATTTGCACAATATATTTATTTATTAATTTAATTAATTTATTTATTTATTTATTTATTTAGGTATAAGTGTATTTATAGTTAGCTTATAGCTAATAATTATTTATGCTTCATCTTTAGGCAGAGTTTTTTTACATATAACACATATATTTTTAACAAGTATTGTATATACATTATTTCAACAACAATAATACACATCCACGGTTTCATCCCACGGTTTTGGGTATACTACCACTAACTAACTACTTACTACTTTTTACTACTTTTTACTGTTTATTAATTACCCCTTATACAGTTGAATGTTAGACTCTCATTTCCCCACATAAATTAAATTTAATATATATAATTTATTGGTATACTGTATGTATGGTTGACATACGATTAGCAGAGGGTGGTATGAGTACATAATATAGAAAATATACATAACTTTATTATTTACTTTTATTAATTTATCCCAGGACGTATTACAATAAAATACATGTACGATACTCACACATTATACATATATATACACTTTTACAATTTGTACAAGTACATAGGCAACTACTAGACACACCACTTGTATATGTTTTTGCTGCCTTTAATTCATGGAAATATATAATTTATTTTAATTTATTTTATTTGTTGGTTAACATTTCAAGGTTTCCTTTAAGAAACAGTTCAGAACCTGTTAATGGGCAATTAATTGGATAATTGGAACCATTTATTGTTGATTTGGAAGATATTTAAAGAGTTTTATATCACATTCAATTGTTCTGAAGAAGTTCGTCGAGATGAACGAAACCTAGGTCGACGTTGTTTATTTTGTGTTTTTCAATAAACCTGTTTTTACGTTTATGGACCTTGGACATCATTGTATTTGAACTTTGGCAGCAATACAGGACATTCTTCAACACTTCTACCTCGGCTGTTGTGCCTTCTATCTCTCTTTTTTATTCTGAGCCCCCAAGCCCTTCTGTGTTGGAGGGAAGCCTTCTAGCTTAGTTTTTTTTTTCTTATAACTAGCCAGTTTTCTAGTTTCAGCACTCAAATCTGTTTCTTTGATCTCAGCACTTATTCAGAAAAAAAAAATAATTTCATCTGCTTTTACTGTACTTGTGTTTCTACCTACTTTTTTTACTTTTGCATCATCTTAAAAGTACTCAATTGTATTTATTACTGCTTGGTGTAACTCATTCTAAGCCTTTTGGTTTAAACACTTGGGCTTTGGACCAGTTGTTTTGCACTGAGAGGGTTTGTGGTCTGCACTGTAGTGGCAGAACAGGTAGCTTACATCCTTCTAGGTTGGGAACTGCTGATTGAGGGCTCAGTGTCTGTTATTCTAAAAGTGCATTAATTCTGGTTTAAGTACTTGGGCTTTCAGGCCAGTTATTTTACATTAAGAGGGTTTGTGGTCTGCACTCTTGTGGGAGGAGAGGCTGGACTCTGCCCTTCTGAGCTGGGAATTTCTGGTTAAAGGCTTATAGTGCATGCATATCTGAACTGCTTCTTACTGAAGTTGGTGCGCCTTCTTTGCTCTGGCATAGACTGGATTTGGGCCTGCTGGATCTAGCTTTGTTTGTGTAACTTGAGCACTAATCCAGGCATTCTCTAAAGCATTCAATTGTATTTATTACTGTTTGGTAGTAACTTGATTAAATTGTAGCTATCATTCTAAGTCTTTTGGATTAAGCACTTGGGCTTCAGACCAGTTGTTATACATTAGGAAGGTTTGTGGCATGTACTGTGGTGGCAGGACAGGTAGCTTTCATCCTTCTAAGTTGGGAACTGCTGATTAAGAGACCAGTGTCTGTTATTCTTAAAGTGTATTAGTTCTGGTTTAAGCACTTGGGCTTCAGGCCAGTTATTTTACATTAAGAAGGTTTGTGGTCTGCACTCTTGTGGGAGAAGAGGCTGGACTCTGCCCTTCTGAGCTGGGAATTTCTGGTTAAAGGTTTATAGTGCCTGAATATTTGAACTGTATCTTACTGAAATTGGTACACCTTGTTTGCTGTAGCATAGACTAGATCCAGGCCTGCTGAATCTAGTTTTGTTTATATGCTTGTTGTTTGTTTGCTTGTTATTTCCCTGGAACACTAATTCCACCTAATACGCGGCTTCTCAGCGCTTCTGTGGATCACTAGTTATATCTGCATTGCTTACTGTACTTATTTCCTTGTTTCACTTGAAAGAAAGTTACTGTTTGTCGTTTTTGCATTTAAGTTACCTGTAACACATTGCACTTAAGTTACCTGGCACTTGCTCACTAAAGCAATTATATAAGTCAGCACTAAAAATTAAAAGCACTACACCCTCACTCCCCACTGGCCCTGGTTTTCAATTATTAAGGAATTCCCAATATTATTCTAGCATGTCCAAAGGTGAGTTGTCAATCTCCTCTCCGGTCCAGCTGGTGAATCTGGGAACCTTGAGGCAATGTTACAACTGCCTCATGTACACAGACAACCCTCTCCTCCTCCCAACAAATTAAAACACATGTGAGAGATGCAACCATATAGTCAAACTGGAGGCTAAGCTCTCTCAACTCAGTACTGGCATAACCAGTCAGGAGGAGAAGGAAACCACACTCACTACAATTCCAGTCTCACATAGACCTACCACGACAGCAAACCAAACACATAATCACACAAAAACATACTCGGAGGCTCTAAATAAAGATCTGCTGAAGCAGCAGAGACCTCCAAAGCAGACACCCAAGCAGCCGCTACCCCAAAACAAAACACGTGCAACACATCTCACAAAGCCAGTGTGCCGAACAGTCACAGCCCTTAAGACTAAACAACACACCTGATACACTTGTAATAGGTGACTCTATCATCAGGCACACTGACGTCCCGCTCACCAGGCTGAACAAGGACAGGGTCATGGTGAGCAGCCTGTCAGGTGCTAGGATCCGCCACATAACACAAGCACTCAGGTCAATCCAAGGCAAGTACAAATATGACTCAGTCATTGTCCATGCTGGTGTGAATGACCTGAGACATACCTCCCTGGACTACATGAAAAGCGACATAAAGGAGCTCTCTGAGCATGTAGCCTGGGCCAGTATGACCCTGACCTTGAGTAGCATCTTACCCTCACCAAGAATGATGCCACAATATGAAGACAAGATGATCAATTTCAACAATTGGCTTAAGTACTGGTGTCATTCAAAGGGGATCCAATGCCTGTCAGCTTGGGATGACATGCTCGACAAGGCACGATGCTTCGCTAGGGACATCTTGCACCTGTCACCCCTGGGCTTTCGGATATTGGCAAAGGCTCTTGCTACCCCCATAGTGCCTTTTTTAGGCAAGGCTCAAAAGACAAACCCACCTCCATAGGTATCACAAGGGATAAGAAACTAAGAGTAATGCTACTCAACGCCAGAAGTCTAAACCTCAAGATGCACGCACTCAAAACTCTCCTTAGCATGGAGAACATCAATATCTGTGCAGTAACAGAAACCTGGTTCAGGGCTGCCAAGAGCACTCCAGCACTACCAGGTTATACCTCATACCATGCTTTTTGGCCCCAAAACTTGGACCGAACCACAAAAGGAGGGGGGGTACCGATATTCTTCAAAGATACCCACACCTCCAGGTTGGTGGCAAAGCACTAAGCATCAGAGACTATCCATGTGCAACTAACAGTGGGTAAAACTGCCTTCCAGTTTATAGCCTGCTACAGACCACCCTCCCAAACCCAGGAACCCCACTCCTCCTTCCTGAGAACACTGGAAAATATGAAGGTTTCTCCAAACACCATTATATTGGGCGACTTCAACTACCCAAACATAGACTGGGAGCATTACTCTAGCTCCAACACCCTAGCCCAAAGGTTCCTAGAATTTATAAACTCAAATGCTATGGAACAACTTGTTACCACTCCCACAAGAGGGGAAAACATACTGGACCTGATCATCACCAACATGGGGACTCTATGCTCCAGACCAGAAGTGTATCCCTCACTGGTAAGATTAGACCATAAACTAATCTCACTGGATATTCACATCCCGATCCCACCCACTGCCCAGAAAACCACAGTGAAAAACTTCTCTAAAGCAAATTTCACACTCCTCAAAACTGAGGTGGAATCCTTCAAAGCCCCCGGGCCTGTGGAAAATACGGCCCAGACCGCAGAATCCTTTATAAACGCATTCTATGAACACCTTCAGGAATGCATGGATCATGCGATCCCAAAAAAAACCAAGATCCAATCTTCCAAAGGCAGACGTCCTGTCTGGTGGACCCCAGCCATAAACAAACTACAATAGAAGGAGGAAGCTACTAAATGATGGAGAAAAATCCCAAAAAGGGAAGACATCACTGATCAGTATTAGCAGAAAACTACGGGCACACATAAAATTGTCTAAGGCCAGCTTCGAGAGAAAAATTGCACAGGACACTAAGGATAATCACAAGGCTTTCTTTAGTTATGTTAGGAACCTGGGTAGTAATTCCCAGATATGCTCAGAATTAGTCCAAAATGACAAAAAATACACCGAACCCACAGACATTGCCAACATCCTAGCTGACAGGTTCAGCGCAAACTTCTCCCCCCCTCCCCACCAAAATGGCAAATATCTATCCCAGCAGAGTGCTGCCCTCCTGACATCTCAGATGCTCAGGTAAGAGCCGCCCTCTCCAAAGCAAAAAACACAGCATCAATGAGACCAGACGGTGTCCCTGGCTGCGTCCTACATGAACTCCAAGAAGAGCTAAACCCAAACATAAAACTACTGTTCAATCTCAGCCTTACTACAGGATATGTGCCCAAAGAGTGGCGTACAGCAACAGTGGTCCCTCTCCATAAAGGTGGTGCATCAACGGATCCTGGAAACTATCGCCCCATAAGCCTGACTAGCTTGGTCTGTAAAGCTATGGAAAGGATAATCATGGACCTCATAAATAAAGATATTGGGGACCTACAAACACTGGATCCTACCCAGTTCGGCTTTGTTAAGGGCAGATCCTGCCTCTTAAACCTGGTTGATTTCTTTGAAACAGTCACCAAGGCCATTGACGAGGGGAAGGTGGTCCACACAGCCTACCTGGACCTCGCAAATGCCTTCGATACAATACCCCACTCGGGCATTATAGATAAGCTTACCAGCTTAAATATAAACCCCTATGTCACTAGATGGATTGCAAATTGGCTCAAGGACAGAACCCACATGGTTAGAATTGCTGGAGCCATGTCAGACTCCAAACCAGTTACAAGTGGTGTCCCACAAGGCTCAATCCTGGGACCTCTCTTGTTCGGTATATATTTCTCGGAGGTACAGGCCAACACGGAAGGACTGTGGATGACCAAGTTCGCAGATGACTGCAAACTGGGTGCCATAATCGACTCTCCAGCCGACACAAGCATCCTCCAAAAGGGCCTCATAGAAACAGACAACTGGTGCCAGAGCCATGGCCTCAAGCTAAATGCCAAAAGTGTATAGTCATCCCTTGGCAAAAACAAAGTGCCCACAAATTACCACATAGGTGGTAATCCATTAAGTACAGAAGAAGTAATTAGGGACCTGGGGACCCAAGTTGATAGCAATCTCTCATTTGACAACCACGTGGCCAAAGTGGTTAGAAAATCATTTTATATAGCCCACCTAATCATGAAGGGATTCACATCTAGATCAGGGGACGTCATCGTGCCTCTTTACTCATCCCTCATCAGGCCCATAATTGAGTACAATGCCCCTTTTGGGATGTACCTTACCAGACACCTGCAGCAACTGGAAAGACCCCAAAAGTACCTCACCAAGAGGATGAACGGGCTCAAACAGATGCCATATGCTGCCCGGTTAAAGAAACTTCAGCTCTACTCAGTGGCATACCGCCTGTTCAGAGGCGATCTGTGCCTGACATATAAAGCCATGTCCAACCCGGAATTAATGGACATGCTGCACCTCAGAAAATCCAAATCCCATCGAGCTACGCGCTCGAGAGACCTGAACCTCAGCACTGAAATAAATAGGACATGCTGGAGGGACAGATTCATAACCCAGAGGCTCCCTTCACTCTGGAATAAAATCCCAGTCCAGGTTAGGCAGAGTCCCTCATTGACTCTCTTCAAGAGGAACCTTGATGAGTGGATGGGAGATCATAGGTTTACCCCGGGTATCACTTCTGTGTCACTGTTAGACAGAGGCACAGTATACTAACCTCAAAAAAGGGCATAGCAAAATAAATTTAAAATGGGTGGTGAAAGCCAAACACATTCTGGCTAGGCTTATAAATGCCCTAGGGCAGATAGCCTAGTATGAACCTATGAACCTATAAACCTAAAAGCTGTTAAGATATTTTTTTTTCCTTTGTTGAAGGTGACAGTGCAAGTTAAGAGATGCACATTGCTGAAAAGTTTTTTAACACTTTTTTTACAGCCAAAAATAAAAAGGTAAAACCAGGGTAAAATTTATGGATTTAGGAGATAAACAGAACAGTTTTGTATTAGTGAGTGCTTTTTAACAATAAGAAGTACAGCACTGTAATGTCTGGCACTGAATGATTTTACTGAAACAAAGTGCAACAATGAGAGAAGTGTATCTCTTGGATATTTTTTACCAAATAATTCTTGTCAAAAAACAAAAATAAGGCATCAGCATGCATTTTCTGAGTACTAAGCAATATAGCAGTCTAATGTCTGATATTACTAAATGATTTTTAATCCTAAGTGACTTCACAGAAACTGAAAAAAATGTTATGAAGAAAAATCAGGGATGTTCTGCCACAGGGATGGCTCCTCAGACAAATGAGGTACTTAGTGACTGATAACAAGATTTTTCTGAAATAATCAGGGATGGTTCCTCAGACAAATGAGGTACTTAGTGACTGATAACATGATTTTTCTGAAATGTATGTATTAATAATTGTATTAATGAATTTGTAAGTCTTAACCAGAAGGTGTTTATATGGTACTGACAATATCAAATGAAAGTAAACACCAGGGGCCAGATTCCAAAAGAGTTGCTCTCAGTGTAAGTCTGCCCTGATTAAAAAAAAAAAACTGCTCTCAGTGTCAGTGACTTACCTCAGTGTTAACGCTATCTATAAACAAGCTTACTACAGGGATCAGATTCCAAACCACCTGCTCTTAGCCTGCTCTCAGAGTAAGTGGTTGCTTGCAGTGACAAGTCTTTTAGAATCAGGGCCAATGCTGGGAAGCCTCTCACTGTACCTGATGTTGAACTACCACCACTTTGCAGGTATTTACACTTTTTCATCAATAACTATTACATGTTGGTATATTTCCATATTTTATATAAATATCACAACCACTGTCCATGTAGTAGAAAGGGTGCAATAGCATTTCACAAGTCATCTCATCACATAAGTCAGGAATGTCTACTGACCTAAAATATATATGGCACTTAATGGTATCAAATGAAATCTTACATAATGCTGAAAAAGTTGCCACTGATCCTATTGTCTGGCTGTTACCAGTTTGCAGATAGTTATACTTATTTAGCAATAAAATATGCATATGCACCCAATGTCTGTATATATGTTGGGCATTGTCCACCTGGATGCATTGTAGAACACCATTTTATATGCCTAGTCATCACAGAAGCCAAGACTAACTCCTCATACAAATGGAGTACTTAGTACTAAAGAAAATGTAAGTTATTTTTCAGAAATATTGTAAATATATGTGTATGTTAATAATTATATTAACAACAGAATCCAGAAGGCAATAATATGGTGCTTCATGCCATCAAATGAATGCATACGCAACGATGGAAAAACTTTGCACTTTTAATTGGTGTCTAGCTAGTGCAGTTTTATAAATATTTACATTTATTTGCCCATTAAATATCCATATTTGTATACAAGTCAAAATTACGCAAAATCTCTGAAATTGAGTGATATCTACTAAACTGCTTGGCAGCAAAGTGAAGGTCACATCAGTACAAACAAAAGTTCCACTGATAGTTGGGGTCTATCTACTATGTTTAGAGAGATATTAACAGTGGTGTGTATAAATATAATAATAAAATGCATATCTTCCCTAATTATTTACTCAATAAAACAAAATCACTGTATCTGGCTAACATATTAATATTACCATTTCAAAGAGGAGTACATGCTGGAGAACTTTAACTCTCATAGCTTTTAAGCTAAATACATTTTTGTTTATGGGTAACTTGTAAAACTGCATTCTCAGCAATTTATCTCAGGTGAGAGCTCTCTAGCCAAGAAACTGCAGGTGTCAGGAAATGTGAAATTCCATGTAGGCTAGGTCTCAAGGAGTTAATGGCTTTTAATCTTCAAAGGTCAAAATGCCTGTGACCCACCCATGCAAGTAAGACCCTAGCTAGATGTTAGAACCTTCTCATCAACATAATTACATGGCATTGCGGTATGTTTGAAAATTGTATTCAGCCAGTAAGTCATGAACTACGACACAGAGGTGCCAAAGGACTTTTCAGTGTGACAAGTCAACTGGAATCTTGACTTGTAATATGCAGCTAATTTCTTTTCCCCTCACAGTTTTCTATCACCAACACCTCTAAAGCATTCCATAAGTCCATACTTCCTTATCCATTCCAGCAATGCTGTCCAGGTCCCCAAAACACATCACTTAATTAATATTTCCTGATTTTGTCCTTCATTTTTCTTTCTTATAAATTCATATGCCTCTGCCTTTACCACCTTGTAAGCTAATATCACTGCAACATTTCCTTTCTTTCTTTTAGTTCTTTAAATGGCAAACAGAATGTAGACATGGTAATCAGGAAGCTTACATCTAGCCAACCTTTCTAAACCTACTAAGTTTCCATCCTAATAAACTCATCTTCTCCATTCTCCAGCATGTCCATCCCACATCCTATTATGTTTTGACCTTACCTCCCTACAATACCCCTTCTCTTCCACTCTCTCTTTTTTCATTTCCTGTCCTTTCCATTCATTCTAATTGTCTCTTTGGAGCTTGCCACATTGCAATGCATCAATGTTTAATAAAACTGCCTGTATCTTAAGAGCAAACATATTCTGTTCATATTTTAGTACAACCATTGATATGTTGTATATATGGTTAAGTCACTTGTGATCTTTTATTGAATGACACTTGTAAGGAATTTGTATACATGTATCACATGCTTTACTCTTCTGAAGTCTAGTTGCTACCAAGTTTATGTTCTAGATTATGTAATTGTAAATCTAAGTAATATGGTTTGCACTGTCTTCCTCAATGTCACAAATCTTTATATTAGTCTCTGTACTGTGAAGCTTCATTCCCTGCGCCACTGCTGAAAAGGGGTCTTGTATGATCCAGCTGGACTATCCTGGTAAACAAATGCAATAAATAAATAAATATTGCAAAAATAGCTGATTGCGAGATTCAGCAAAGTTCAGTGTAAGATATTGAAATGGTAATACGCAAAATACAGATGATGGAAGTTCTGAAATTAAACTCACAAGAAACCACAATGGAAAATGAAGGACCTAGACCCTTGTAGTTTACTCCAGATTCAGATATGTAACACAAAGGATGATTCTGTAGTACACCCCTAAGATCAGTAAAAGTGCCCAGTGGCATACTTTGATTAGATTTTCCTGATCCTCCTATCCAACCACAGCTGCTTCTTTTATACTAAAGTGATAAACATACTGTTGTAATGTACTGGTAACCAGTCTATGCATGCCGTGTATTTATGGATAATTTACTTCTGAACAAGAAAAGGGAAACACACTGCATGATGTGAGCTATATCATTATTGTTTTATGCTGCTCATATCAACTATAAAGTGGCTCCAGTTATTAACAAATAACCAATAAATTACTGCTGCCAAATTAAATCATGTCTCACCCTTAAGGTCAAGGAGAATCTGGTGGAAGCATTTGACTTCTGTTTGAGGTAAAGAGAAAAATAAATATGATTTGTATGGCACAGAGAGAGCATTTTTTGTGGGTCTTCCAACTATCACCATATTTCTAGAGATTTCTTTTCTGCATCTTTCTATTATTCTCTTTATCAATTAGTCCATGTCCACTCCCACCTGCCCCCATTCCCTAGTATGCCAGGCTACATGGAGAGCAGGGTATGAGTTGTGGATCATAGGAAACATGGAGTTTTTGGTCCTTACATCTCTTCCCTAAAGCAGCATAATATACTCACTGACCCACAGAAATGGACCAGTATCCAACATGCTCATCTATGTATTCGCCTAATTCTGGTTACATCAGCCACTGCTTTGTGGACATGCAGGTATCATTAATGGATGCTGACTGTCTTTATCAGCCATCATCCACTAGGTTTTAACAGTGTAGCAGTCCAGGCTGCCTACATCCCCATCAGAATAGGTGAGCCAATATTTGTCGCTCATTCACATTCTCATCTAACATTTTTTATTTATTTTTATTTTATTTATTTATTTTACATTTGTTGACTGGGATAGTCCGACTGGATACTTGTCCATTTTCAGTGGAGGCCTGGGGAGAAAAGCTCCAAAGGAAGTAATACAGAGAAGGAAACTTATGTAAAACACACTAAAGTTCATAAATAACAAACAGTCAAGTTAACACTCATAGTATAGGTTAGCTGAAATAAGATGCTTTACATCTGGACAGCTGATTATAATACAGTAGCATTGAATTGACTATTAATTACAAAAGCAATTGTTAATCTGATACAGGTGTACAAGTGTTACCAAACATCTACCTCACTATCTGATCCCAGGTCGTCTGGTTCTCAGTCAGGGATTTATCTCTCTGTGCCATGATGCCAACACATGTCCTAGAGAATTGTGTTGTGAAATTCACCATAAAGAATACAGAAACAACAAAAATACAACACTGTGTATTCACTAATACATATACAATTGTTAGGAGGCAAAGACATATAAGTCCTGCTGCTTGATCATGGCCAATTGCACAGCTTTGAATCACAACTGCCAAACTTCATACTCCAGAAATGATTTCCATTTCAGTATTCAAATTATTAATGTTTGTCACACAAAAGATTGCATACAGTTTGCAAACATTTAAACAGTTTATAACAAATCTTAAATGGCAATTAGTAGTACATCCATATTTGAGATTCTGAAGGCATGTGTGCGCCAGTGAAATGACACACACACAGTTGCTCAGTTATTACTTAAAAACTATGAATATATATTTATTTATAAGGTATTTCCTAATTTCAGAAGTGTGGTTCATGTTTCAAAGACAAGGAAGTATTAGAATTTCTAACTTGAATGTGTTCTTTTGTCTCCTTTTTCGAGGATAAATGCTATACAAGACGTGCTAGCAAAGAATGCTGTCTCTCCTACATGTTGCGTGATAATGACATTTTCAAGACTATATCTCCATAAATGGTTTGTTAATTGCCCTAGTAACCCAGTACAAGGTGACACAATTTATCTTCATTTCATTTGTCACATTAGCAGTTTAGGCTAGTAAGGCAAAAGATTAACCTGAGGGTTCTGTGTGACATGTGTGATTCATTAAACAAGTCAAGGTCAGAAATGATCTGATAGAATACAGCAGCTATTGAAAGGATACATGATTTACTATGCAGCTACCATCTTCACTTATAAAAGACTCTGCTGCTTTTTTCTCCAGCCATAAAGATTAGAAAATGCAGTTAAGTCTGCTATACATATAGGGAAATGACTCTTTCTAAATATGAAATATGATTTGGGGTGGGCAAGCAAACAAACTATTACAGTAAAACTAATCTATAAATGTATAATGTAGATTTAGCTATCAGACCCACAAGAAGACAAATAAACATTCTATATCATGTCTCCTTTTGTTTCCATAAATAATTTCCCCCCTTTTTGTGAAATAATGTTCCTTTAGTAAAGATGTACTAAAATGTATAAATGTTGTATTGTGCTAAAGAAAGTACATTAAGATGAAAAATAAGTGATTTTTTTACAAAATGCAGTTATCTTTACAGTAAAACATACAGCAGAGTTGCAAAGAAATGAATGAAGCTATAAAAAATCCAGCAGCTATTTTCAATGAAACTGTTTTCAAGCAAGCAAACACACACTGGCAGATTATTTTTTAAGACACCATAAATAGTTTGCAGCTTCCTTCATAGTTAAGTGATTGTAGAAACAAGAAGCTTTCATTCAAACAGCGAAGCAAACAGAAAATACAGAACTTTTGAATGATTTTCTTTTAAGTTCAGAGAATGACTGACTGTTAAGCAGTAGCTTGACTTTGCCTTTTAAAGTGTGAGTGTAAAAAATATTTTTTGGACTGAGATCTATCTGGGATTCATCACTCCCTTTACATTCCTAGAATTCCTATTTTTAAAAGGCAAATGTTAGCAGTAGGACCAAAATAGCTGCAGGCAGTGTTTTTAGAATACTGTTTGTCTATCTATCTGTCTAAATTACTTTTTATATTTTGTCTGTGCAAGTATTCATTAGTTGTATATTTCACAGTGACATTTACTGCTTAACTTTATCTCAGGTAATAAGTTGTATTATCCATGTTCAACAGCTTGTGACTAGTTGTTTACTTATTAGCACATAGGGATAATCTCTGAACATCATGACTTATTAACTATTGATATTTAATAACTCAGACTGCAAGTCCCAGCTGGCAAAATAACTACAAAACAAAAAAAAAATGTCTTAATGGCATATGAATATTTAGGAAAGGTCGAGTGATTTCATCCTACAATGATCATGGATTTTTGCAAGACCATTTACAAGTAATACAGCGCAAATTTATATACATACAAAAACAGTTGTATGATCTATGTAATCCAATAAAATCTATAAATGTTATAATAATCATTACCTATGTAAACATGATCTACATAATCCAATGAAATCTATTTAATCATTACCTAAATAAATGTATGAACATTGTTCTATGTGAATACTGAAATGCTAAGTTCCAAGGAGTCAACAATTTCTGTCCAAATAGGAGTCACTGAAACATTCTCAGGAGCAATTTTGTATGTTAATATGAATTACAGGCAATATTTAAAGTACATCTATCTCAGGCGTTTCACCAATATAGTAGATATAAATATCCTTTCTTTCTAGTCTCATTTCTTACAGTCCAACCTGAGCTTAGACCCCTGTAAAAAAAGTTTTTTGGTGCATACTCCAAGATTTTAACTCAGTGTCTCTGCTGTTTGTTTGTATGTTTGTTTGTTTATTATTTTGTGTCAACACACACACACACACACATTTATTTATATATATATATATATATATATATATACACACACACACACACACACACACACACACACACACACACACACACACGCATATGTGATTATATGCTGCTTAATCATCAGCTCACTACATCGCAAATGCCATTGAGTATTTCACTTCATCAAACAACGGCAATATCATACATTCACAACAATGTCCATGTACTATGTACTATATTGGCATTCATATTATCACAAACACAAAAAAATGCTTTATTAGTCCCAGGAAATTCAAATTTTGCATGAAAGACATCAGAATGTGTACATACAGAAATCTATTAAATGCTTTGTCAACATACACAAGTCCTCCAACATCCATCCAACCATCTGTCCACAACCCCTTTTCCCATTTTTGCACATGGGTTTGGGGTGTTCAGCACTGACAATCATCTAGAGCCAAGATTCAAACCAACTTATCATATGATCAATGATGTTCAACCAAATGCTTTAATACATGCACCTTCTTAGCATAAAATTTCCTACAGAACTAAATGACACTCCAGATGCCAAATGAATCCTCATCTTCTCTACACCTGATTGCTCCTTCACAAGGCAATCCAGCACACAATCCAAATCTGTAGCATGGCATCCGATCAAGCATGTCAATTGCTTATGCCATCCCTCCACTAAATTTTGTGTATCAGGAAGACTGGCCTCTATCACAGAAAATACTGACTACACACAGGGATGGAATGTGGCTGTCAAATGTGGAACAATCAGAAACTTACTTGAATACTTTCTATTTTTCCCCAAAACATAGAAGTGATCAAAATAATTAATCCAGTCCAAGGCATAAGATGGAAAAGTAGTGAAAAGCAGCTTGAACATTTTAGGAATTTCATCTGTAGGCCAAAATGCCAGACATAATATTTATTTAAGTGCAAGACAGAACCCTGATTCCCTAAGATATGGATAAGAAACATTTTAGCAAGAGCAATTAACTTGTTGTTGAGCTTGATGTTAAAACTACCCTGAATAAACAAATGTGGGTGGATCAGCACTGTGTAGATGATAAGGTGGTCAATAAACTTGTGTGAAATTTAAATAATTTATGGCGGGTGAATGAGAAGACAACTACAGCTTATCTCTGCAACAAAAACATATTCTAAAGTGCTGGCTTTTCTGCTGGGAACTTGAATAAATTGCAAGGAAAATTTTAAAGCACAAAGCTAAATGCCCCTCATTATTCTTATCATATAAAGTATACGTAATAATCAAGATCCATAGTGGGACTGCTATTTTGCACTGGAGACTAAAAATTACCGTTTACAAATGTCTCCATAATGAAAGCAAATTCACAGTTTCACAGAGTCAGACATTATAATGATCTTGCTGCACAGATAAAGATCCTGGCATCCTGAAAGTGGGGAGAGCCAGCACCATTCCCTATCATCAGTATGTCCCATTTTCAAAGCATGCAGTGGAAATTAAAATATAAGATTCCATATACTCCATCATAATGAATAAACCCTGCAAGCAGAAGTAACAGAGCTCTCCAAAAATCATTGCCATTATATTTATAAATTTGCAAGAGACATCCGATGTTAGAGTAAGTTTGCTTGAGACAGTTTTGTAAAAGCCTGTGTTGCCAAGAATTTTCAACAGATCTTCAAGTTCCTTCTAATCTTCACAGAAACACATAACTGATTAGGATATTGTCCTTTAAATACATACACATTATGAAATAAACAAAAGTGTAACTCTGTAAAAAATGCAGGAAAACAATACAATGCATTATATACTTAAGTTATTCTGCATTTTTTCATCCGCTAACTTGGTAAGTGGGCTGGTCCTCTGATCCTTTTTAGTCATGACCTTAACTACAAGGGAAAGGGTACATTTTAACAGTTATAGACTCTAGGATAGATAATTATATAAAATGCTTTTGGAAAGTGTGAGGAAACAATAGTACCCACAGGAAACTCCATGGAGGCATGATGATATCTTGCATCCTCAACACAATGGCTGGAAGTCAACTTTAGACCATGGAACTGTGAAGCAGAGATGTTATCAGTGAGTTACAGTGCTGCCCACAGCTTTATTAAGAGGCATGGTGGAAGGACAGATTTGTGAAACTTGACTTTGACATCTTCTCAAGGAGCTACCTTTATGATAAATATTCATACACACATCTGTACAATTTTCTTTAATGAGGTCACCGTAACAGTAAATCATAACATCTGGGTAACCTCCCAGGCAGTATTATTATAACAATCATTGAAAATGGACAGCTAGCTATAAAACACCCAGTAGCACAGACAGTCAAAATTTGTCCTACATCTGCACTGTGATTCTAACTTTTGGAATTTTGTGAAGGTGTAAACAGTGGACCAAGTATCATCTGCCAAAATGACTTATGAAACCGATCTTTCAGAGTTCATTAGTTCTTCCTTTGCAGTATATGTGTTTGCTGTGTACCTTCAACAAATGTAGGCATTGTCCTTCATCATTCTAATAGTTTGGATAAAAGCTGATAGTTGAATGGACTGATGGATAACCATAGCCAAGATAACTTTTCACATTAAAAATGTATTTATTTTCAGAGTTTTCTTTTATTGTGGAAACCTAAGGTGGTTTATACATTAGAACCTATAGCTGAAATTCTTCTCTTAAAAGTAAAAAATAACCATAAAAAGTGTTTTTTATGAGAGATATTTTGAGTCAAATGCATCTTCAGTTTCAAAAGGAGGTAAATTCTGTTTCTGTAACAAATAATTCAAATCACAGTGTGGAGAAGTAGGTTTTCCTGCCAGTCATAAATGAACCCCCCCCCCCCTTCCTTAATGCAGACCTTTACAGATGGACAGGCAACAAAAGTTTAGACTGTTGAAAGACTAGTAGAGATCAGAAAAATATGAAAATCCAAAGGAAAATCAGATAGGTAATTTACGAGCTCCTGTAACCATAGTATAGGATAGAGTACAAAATTTAGATGCCTTGACATAGTCTAATAATTAAATCTCTTCCACTTTCTTATGTAAGATTTTCTTTTGTTAAAAGTTTTAGCTTCTTTTAAAATGTTCAAAACTCAAAATGAAAAACAGCTACTACTAGTAATCAAGCTGCCTAGCGAATAGCATTGCTTATTCTGTCTCAATCCTTTAAACAGTTCAATCCAAGTCTGTGGAAAAAGTCACACATTACCCATCTGTACAATGGAGGAAGTTCAATAGACATTAATAACTTTAGACCTATAGCAATCTTATTTTCCCTCACCAAAATACTTGAAAAATGTATGCAAAAACAATTGCTAGACTATCTCCTGCAGGAAGAACTCTGATGCCCTACAAGACATGGCTTCCGTCCTTCCCATAGTATTAGCACTGCCCTGCTAACATATATAGATACTGTTAATAAAGCTAGATATAATGGCAAACTAGTCTCTTCCTTGTTTCTAGAATTTTTCCAAAGTTTGTCACAGCAGACATCTACTTCAAATGTCCTCAGAAGATCACTCTCAGCCCATCCTTCTGTGGTTCAAAAGCTACCTGTCCAATAGGTATCAATCAGTAAAATGGCACTCCATGCTCTCTCCTTACCTCCCAGTCACCACCGGTGTACCACAAAACTCTATCCTTGGTCCCCTTCTCTTTAACATGTTCACCTTCCACACAACAGACCACCTTAATACAATATATAGATTATTTTGTTCTCATTTGTACTTCTGATAACATGGTACACCTCCAAAAAATTACTCAGGAAGCTTTAACAGCCAGTGAAACATGGCTATGTAACTCACAACTCATGCTCAACCCAAAAAAAGACCAAACTACTATTTTTTCCCCCAAATCCCTCTCTCATGAAAAAACTAAATTTAAAGTCCTGTATCTTGATAATACAACCATTGAAGTCACTTCTCATAGCAAACTATTACGGGTGATAGTGGATGATAATCTTCTATTCAACCTGCATATACAAAACTGCATAAGAAAAAAATCATCAAAAACTAGGGATGCTTTGGAGAGCCAAAAACATTCTCATCAATGCATCTAAAACTACACTTATCACTATTTAACTCGTCGCTACACTTCTTTATGGCATTCCCATCCTTTGTAACCTCCAGGCTTCACAAAAATTAAAACTTTAACAATGCTATAATAAAGTTACTATATTTGCAGCAAATACCCCTTTCAGAACCCATCACTGAAAACATAGCACTGAAAACCCAAAATTGGTTAGAACTGCCACATTAACTAATATATATATACAACTTCTTAAATAAAACAATATCCAGCATCCATCTGCCTATCCAGCACTAAAAACACATTCTATGCAACTATGTTCTCAGTCAGTCATTGTGATCCAGTGACCAAAAAGTCCTGTCTGTCTACAAACCTAGCAAATCTGTAATCTTGTAATAATTTGGAGCTTTTCTCCTCAGGCCTCAACTGAAAATGGGCTTCTACCCCATCAGACTTTCATGGTAATCAAATGTCAATCTTCTTCTCTTTCAGCTGTTCCAGTTAGGGGTCACCAAAGTGGATAATCTGTTTCCATTTCTTCCTGTCCTCTGCATATTGCTCTGTCACACCAACCGCCTGCATGTCCTCTCTCACCACATCCATAAACCTTATCTTAGGCCTTCCTCTTTTCCTCTTACCTGGCAACTCCATCCTTAGCATCCTTTTCCCAATATACCCATCATCCCTCCTCAGCACATGTCCAAACCAACGCAATCTTGCATCTCTGACTTTGTCTCCAAACCATCCAACCTGAGCTGACCCTCTAATATACTGATTCCTAATCCTGTCCATCCTTGTCACACCCAGTGCAAATCCTAACATCTTTAACTCTGCCACATCCAGCTCTAACTCCTGCCTTTTTGTCAATGCCGCCGTCTCCAACCCATACAACGTAGCTGGTCTCACTACCCTCTTGTAGACCTTCCCTTTCACTCTTACTGGTACCTGTCTGTCACAAATCACTCCTGACACTCTTCTCCACCCATTCTACCCTGCCTGTACTCTCTTCTTCACCTCTCTTCCACACTCACCATTACTCTGAACTGTTGATCCCAAGTACTTAAACTCATCCACCTTCGCCAACTCTACTCCCTGCATCCTCACTATTCCTCTATCCTCCCTCTCATTCACACACACATATTCTGTCTTAGTCCTGCTGACCTTCATTCATCTCCTCTGTAGTGCATATCTCCACCTTTCCAGGGTCTCCTCAACCTGGTCCCTACTCTCACTACAGATCACAATGTCATCTGCAAACATCATAGTCCATGGGGCCTCCTGTCTGATCTCATCTGTCAACCTGTCCATCACCATTGCAAATAAGAAAGGGCTCAGAGGTGATCCTTGATGTAATCCCACCTCTACCTTAAACATATCTGTCACTCCCATTGCAGACTTCACCACTGTCACACTACCCTCATACATATCCTGTACCAGTCTTACATACTTCTCTGCCACTTCTGACTTCCTCATACAATGCCACAACTCCTCTCTAGGCACCCTATCATATGTTTTCTCCAAGTCCACAAAGACACAATGCAACTCCTTCTGACCGTCCCTATATTTCTCCATCAACAATCTCAGAGAAAACATTGCATCTGTAGTGCTCTTTCCCGGCATGAAACCATACTGCTGATCGTTAATCATCACCGCCCTTCTTAGCTTAGCTTCCACTACTCTTTCCCATAACTTCAAGCTGTGACTGATCAGTTTTATCCCTCTGTAGTTACTACAACTATGCACATCACCCTTATTCTTAAAAATAGATACCAAAACACTTTTTCTCCACTCCTCAGGCATTCTCTGACTTTCCAAGATTTCAGTAAACAATCTGGTTAAGAACTCCACTGCCATTTCTCCTAAGCACCTCCATGCTTCCACTGGTATGTCATCTGGATCAACAGCTTTTCCATTCTTCATCCTCTTCATAGCTGTCCATACTTCCTCCTTGCTAATCTGTTTCACTTCCAGATTCACTATCCCCACATCATCCAACCTTCTCTAGCTCTCATTTTCTTCATTCATCAGCCCCTCATATACTCTTTCCATCTGCTCAACACACTCTCCTTGTTTGTGAGTACGTTTCCCTCACTATCCTGTATCATCCTTACCTGCTGCACATCTTTCCCAGCTCAGTCCCTCTGTCTAGCCAATTGGTACAGGTCCTTTTCTCCCTCTTTAGTGTCCAACCTTTCATACAACTCTCCATATGCCTTATCCTTAGCCTTCACCACCTCTCTCTTTACCATGTCCTCATCTCCTTATACTTCTGTAATCAAATGTCAATAAATAAATAAATAAATAAATAAAGATTCTGTCACCTAGGCTGACAGTTTCTGAGCTTTCTGGTTGGAATTAAGTGTTTTGGACTCTTGTTGAGTCAATAATTATTTGACTTGAAGTAATCACCATGATTAAAGAGAAGCCAGACTCATTAGTAAATCTTTTTTTCTTTTTTTAGATTTAAGATCCTGTGCCTTCTTCTTCTTTCGGCTTTTCCCGGTTAGGGGTCACCACAGCAGATCAGCTGTCCACTCACCCTGATTAGACTAGATCTCACTTATTCTCTGGTGGTGAAGATTACCAACAGATATACCAGGGTGAGACATCTGGGGGAGTCATAATTCAGGCAGCCATGAGGGTTGCTTGGGTTCACACCAGCAGACAAGCAATGAGGATGTTTTAACTCTCTCACCTAATCCCTCTTCTGGGTGGAGGAATGGATAATCCTCATCACAGTGAGTCCATGATGCCTTCACTATTGCAAGTGCATGCTTCTGTACACTTGCTTAATGAAGGCTATCACCAGTTGATGGCTTGGTGGACTACACTCACACCCCTACAGGGTTTAGGCCCAACATTGTTCCTTCAAAAGGCTGCTACAACCCCCCCCCCCCAATCAGTTTTGTCCTCTACCCTAAATATACACATTCCTATCCACCGTGCCATTTCAGTCAATCACTAAGCTGCTAGTCAAACTCAGTTTGACTGAGTCATAACCCTTACCCCTTCTGTTCAACCTGGCTGGCTTAACATGACTGTCTTGTTTTGCCTAGAAAACATTGTAAATTAAAGAAAAATGAAGGAGACATACATTATTCCTAAGGTCCATGGTAAAACTATGTCTTCCAAACTGCATTATGAGGTCTGAGGAAGCAGAAGACCCCACTTATCTGCAGTTTCTTGAAAATTAGTGTCTCCTATATGTGTGACAAGATTATTTTCTTACTCAACATATGTGTAAATACATATTATAAAGCAGCAATAGGACTTGATATTAGTTGAAGATTGTGTTTTAAAGTACATTCTGAAACCTGAACTGTCAGTCTGTAAAGCAGAAAAGATTGGATTCCTCCTTGGTTGTTCAAATCTTTGTAATGTTGCCTTTATTGAGCTGAAGATTATCTGACTGAAGACTTCTTTTAGGCTATTGGATATCTGTAGGTTGGTTTCATTTAACAAATTAATGTCAAGCAACTTCTCTTGATAAGGCCAATTACATTAGATAGAATAGGTAAAAAAAATATGCAATTAGGTATTTAACTTTCAATGAAGAGAGTAATGTTATTCCCATGGATATTTTTTTCCCTACCTATATACTGTAAAAAATCCTTCATTATGTCGTGAGATGTTGTCTCTGGGTCTGTAAACTGGTTACAAAGGATTCTGAGATGCTATAAAGTTTGTCTCATATGAAATCTTTCTGACATACATGTAGAGTTTTGGCAGAACATGCGTTTCAGGATTTCTTAGAACTGACTTGCTGTGAGAGATTGTTGCCAGATCTCTTTTCACTGGTACTGTATTATGAAACTGTTTTGTCAGCACTGAATCTATGACATCCCCCATGAAGGATATGGACGCTGAGAAGGTTAATGTGAATTTCTTGTAGCTTATTATTATTACCATACAAAGCCTTGGCAAGGGCTGGGTGAAAGGGGTGGCTATTCCATGCTCAGGTTCTCAGGAGGCATAACTGTAGCTATGTTGTAGGTGTGGTCAGTCACTTTACAGACAGTCTTTTTTATTTAAGCAACTGTAACTGCAGTTGTGGCTGCTTAAATGAATGAGAGTCATTTTTTTGTTATTACAGCAATGAGTTCTTTAATACAGTTTGGCTAAAAGGTATTATGCAGCTTACCTAAATAATATGGCTATACACAGGTCAGTTCTGGAGGACATTATTTTTCTTGTCCTCAGCTAGATGGGTGGGAATCAAGCCCCCAGTTTGGGGTATTATTCAGGGCATCAACTGTCAAGAGATACAGGTCCATTCTCAGAGACTGGAATAATGCCGTGGTTTGATATGTGTGCTTTGTCAGCAATTCCCATCAATTTTCCCATGTTAAACACCATCTAGAAAAGTGAAAATGGCCATAAGTTGCTTCCAGACATATAAAACACTGTAATCAGTCATATGATCCCAAATGGCAAAGATGAAAGTTGAACTAATGATGAGCTACCTGGAATGTGAGCCATTTTTGTGAGAAAGTTTCACTGGAATGTGAGGATATGCATATCTTATGTTCAGTACACCTGTTATGATAAGGGATTTGATCTAGGAAATGAATCAGACTCTTTTAAGCATTCCTGAATATTTTATATTGATGAACTTGCTCAGATTTGATAAGCCTTATTAAGGCTTCAGCAGTTGACAAGCATGATACACTTAATGAAATGGCAACTGTGGAACGTTTTCCTTGTGGTATCTGAATAAATTCTACTATAGATCCCTGTTGAATTGTTAGTATGGATCTGCTTCTTGCCAGGCTGAAGAATAATTCTGAAACATTTCTCCTACAGGTTCTGGAGAATGGGAAGGGCTAAACGGAAGCAGCAGTACATCTGAATATCTCTTGTTAATATCTAATTTCCAAATGAACTAGAGCTGTAGTTTGACTGTTTTTTGTTGTACAGTTTTTGCTAATGTAACTGTTAAGAAGGAGTTGCTTTCCAACCTCTCCATCAGACCACAGTAATCTGGAACATAGGCTGTGTCCCTCTACATCACTGGTATGGGCAACTTGGTATTTGTGTGCTGCAGTAACTAATACTCATATTCCTTAAGAAAACCAATTGCAGGAAAAAGACCAGTTTTTCCTGAACGTGTTCTGAAAAGAGCTTTATCAAGAAGCCACATTAGCCAGTTAAGTGCTCTAATAAACACAAATGTAAATGTTTCAGCTTTTAGCTATCTTTATCCAGTAACCAAAAATATTCATTATATAGTGTTGCTGCCAGGGCGATGGCTTTTTCATTTTGATTTGACATTGACAAATAGATGCAGGGACTAATCATCTAACAGGGACCTTTATTTTTTTTAAATTTTTTTTTATTTTGAAATTTTTCAATGTACAGAAAAAACAAAGACAAAACAACAACCACAATGTAATAATAGACTGGGTACAGAATTTTCAGTTGAACATTATCTATACATCAACATGAAACATCAATATTTACAGCTGTACATAAGTGCCATTGGCTATTATATTACATCCATTTATCGAGCTTACCCTGTTGTGGTGAAATAACTGTACGTGTGTTGAAGGTATATCTTTGCGCAAAAATGCCTGCATCTTTATGATAATGCGGGTGAATTAAGCTAGCAGTATGTTAAACAACTGTTTCCATGTTTTTAGTTTCTTAACACTGTTATTTTTTGCATCAATTACCCATTTATGAGCTAGCATGTGTTTGATTGCCATCCTTTTGAATTCGGCCCAATTGATATGCAGTCTGTCCCCCCATTTGGATGCTATGTATAATTTAATTAAAAGGAATAATGTGATATATTTGGTCGCTTGACTATGGAATATTCCTGGGAGGAGGGGGGAATGTGAAGTAGTGCGTATTCTCATGTAAGAGCTGCTTTTTCATAGCCTTGTTTTTGTAGTTGGATTTTTACTGAGTTCCATAGTTTAAATAAGCATTTGCAGCTACAAAACATATGAGTTAGATCTGCTTCCTGTGATCTACAGTATGGACAGTTTGGTGAATTAGAAGAGTTAAATTTGTGTAATACTGAGGGGGTAAGATATGCATTGTTGCTGATCATGAGTTGTGTGTAAGTTAACTTTTTCAATGGTAATGTTTTATGTGTTAAGTTCAAAGCTTGGTTTAATTGTTGTTCAGTTATTGATGAGTTACTTTTAAGCCAATAATTAGAGATAAGTATATTGTCTTGGAATTTAATCTCAGATATTAATTTGTACATGTTGGATATTGTTTTTTTTTTCTGAATAGCATTGTGTTACATAGAGTTTCACAACTGTTTATATCTACCTTGTTTAATTTAGTGTTTTGAAGGTGTTTGGAACATACTTCTCTAATTTATCTCAAGATAATTGTGTATGATTTTGGTAAAAAGTTGAGATCTCAGGTCTGTAATTGTATAGTTGTGTTAAGGGTACAGATCTCAAATTCTCAAGTCTTTTAATAAAGGGTAGTTTGTTGAGATTTATCATTGAGTTGTTAATTTTTAAGTTTGGGTTATTATGGATTGGTTGAAATATGTCTATTGCTGGCACAAGATCAAGGGAAATAAACAACTTTTGAAGTATGATAATGAAGTGTTTTAGAGGGTCAATGATCTTGTTAGCTGTTATGTCTTTTTTGGTTAGAAAAGGACGAGCTCTAGGATTAATTTCTAGAGATCTGATATAACTATGATATATTTTCAGCCAAATTAGAGACCATTTGTTGGTTGAAGGGGCATATTCTGCTATCTTTATTATTTTGCTACTATTGATAATGGTATAGTATAGTTTAAAATCTGGTAAATTTAACCCCCCTTTTAGTTTTGGTAGAGATAGTTTTTGAAATGATATTCTTCTTTTTTAGGCTCCCAAATGAGCTTGGCCAGAAACATGTGTATTTGTTTGAAGAATTTATGTATTTCCAATTGTGTGGTTATAAATGCATAAATAACTCTGGGAAGAATATTTATTTTGATTATCAAGACCTTGGATAGGAATGGTATTTTGAGATTGTTGCATCTGTTGCAGTCTAGCATTATCATATTTCATTTGTTCAGTATATTATTTTGATAAGTCTTTTTTGTTTTGGAAAAATGTAATCTCAAGATATTTGGTTGAGTCTTTTATTTTAATTGCATCTAAAAATGGGAATAATGATAATAATTTGAGAGGACTTAAGGGGAAATATTGTTTTTTTAAGTTAAGTTTATAATTAGATATACTTGAGAAATATTCAATTGCTTTAAGTAATTTGGGTATGTCAGCACTAGGGGTGGTGAAATAAATGTTTAAATCGTTGGCAAAAGCTGTGTAAAAGATTTTAGATTTAAAGAGAGATGGTGGGTTATGTAATAATCTAAGGGTTTTAATTATTCTGCCTGCCTTTTTGTCTGCAGTGGATTGTGTAAGAGTTTTAAAATGTGTAGTAAAGTGGAAGAACTAGAAGCCTCAGCATCATCTCTTCATGGTCAGAATACAACAGAATCCCGAGCAGAGTTACTTTGCATCACAGACAAAATGTCCTCTTCACTACAGCAATCTAGAGAGTACAGAAACTTGTTGCTGAGAGGTAGTGTCAAGGCTCTGCTACTGAGAACTGAGTTGTAAGAGTTAGCCTATCTTAACTAGAAGGAGGTAAACTGAATTAGATGTGCTTTTTCATATTACCTTTAGAAACAGTTTTGGTACCACATGTTGAAGGTAAATGCAGTCCTACATTAAATAAAAATGTTTATTACCACTAGCTAGCAGAGGACAGAAAAATGAACAGAACTTTTAATGCTAGCAGTTTGTAAGTGACAGAGGTAGACAGTCCCATTTTTTTCATTCATGAGACAAGATACCATTTTTCTGCTTATTATATTTGCTGCTGTGCTTTCTTGCCTTGAAACACAGATTATCCGCAAAAAAGAAGTTATGTACTCACCATAATGTTCCATCTGTGGTGTCCATTTTGATTCTTCCTCAACAGCTGGGTTTGTATCTGACAATTGTATCCAACTTGGACATTATTTTAGCTCATGGCCACCAAAAAACTTACAAGCTCCTCCTTTACCCATAACGCACCAAACTCTAACATACCTCAAATCTTGTTTGCTGGGTGATATAAAGTAGGAAATACTAACACAGAATTCTTGACAGAAGAAGCCATACCTGGAGCTCAACAAGGAGGACAGTGGTGTCGTTACAAACTCTCGTTCTACCAGAAATCAGTTGTGACAAAGGTTGGGGGATTGTGGGTGGGTATTTGAGGAAGACTGAAAATGGATAATATAGATGGAACATTATGGTGATTACATAACTTCTTTATCTTATGTTGTAAATTTCATTCATTCCTCAACAGTTGGGACAGAGTTCCCAGCTACCTAAATCCCCAGGTGGACTCTAAGGAAGGATATTCCTGAGCACATTCAATGGCTGCTCTTCATCTAAAGATCAGATCCAGACTATAATGAGTAATAAAGGTATGAGAATTTTTTCAGGTTGCAGTCACACATATGTCATCCATAGCAGCCATTGATAAAAACACTGAAGAAGTAGCCATGGACCTAGTTGAATGGTCTCTTAACAGTTTTAGTAAGGACAGACCCAACTTATTGTAGACAAATGATATACAATCCATCAGCCATATGGCTAAAGTTACCTTTGCAGCTTATTTACCCAATTTAGAATCTGCAAAGGAGTCAAAGTCTTTCTAATTTATTTTTCTTCTGTGTAAGTAGAAACATAATTGTCTGTGAACATCCAATAAGTGCAACATATAGTCATCTTTGTTTGCACATTTAGGAAAGAAAACTGGCAGAATAATGGACTGGCTGATATTAGATTCTGACACCACCTTAGGAAGGAAAGAAGGATTGGTTTGTTATTGTACTCTATTTCTATGAAAAATCAAGTAGGGAGGTTTAGAAGACAATGCTTGAAGTTCTGAAATTCTTCTAGCAGAGGTGACAGCCATAAGAAAAAATAGTCTTCTAGGTCAGGAACTTAAGAACACATTTTGGTGCTGGTTTAAAGGGGGAATGAATCAAGGCCTGCAGTACCACATTTAAGTCCCATGGAGGAGTAGGGTCTTTATAAGGAGGTCTCAAATGAAGGGTACCTCTCAAGAAGGCCTTACAAAGTTTAGATGAAGTCAGGATGGAGTTCTCAAATCCAGTATGAAAGTTGGAGCTGGCTGCTAACTGAACTCTAATGGTTGAAGAGCTAGCTGCTTCATCGAAAATTGCAGCCAAAAACTCGAGGACACTTTGTAGAGGGGCTGAAAAGGGATCAATATGTTTCTGAAGCACCCAAAACACAAACCTTTTCCATTTACTTCTGTAAAGTTTTCTTGTAGAAACTTAATGGGAAGATAAAAGTATATGCTGGACAAGGGATGAGAGTGTTAGTTGTCTGGCTGTTAAAGGATGTGGAGAAACCATGTTGTCAGCTTTAGGTTCAAGATATCTGGATGAATCATGCCTGTCAAGTGAGGCAGAAGGTCTGGAATCAGAACCAGAATCCAAGGTGGGTAACTTAGATGAGGGCAAAGAAAAGGGAAGCAAATTTGTTGAGGCCAGTAAGGTGCAATGGGGATGACTTTGCTCTTCAACTGGAAAGCTTTCTGCAGAAATTTGGGGATCAATGGAGTAGGAGGATATGCATTGAGGAGACCGGGGGGCCAATCATGTAGTAGAGCATCCCTCAGTAATTCCTCCAGTGGGGGGATTAGGGCAAAGAAGCTGTTACACTTGTTGTTTTTGGAGAGATGCAAAGAGATCACAACAAAGCTGGCCCCATTGGTGAAAAAAATCACTTCTGCCACCTTCACGTTGAGAGACCACTCGTGAGGTAGTAGAATGAACTTGCTCAATTTGTCTGCTATCATGATGGACATGTGTTGGTAAAGAACAGACCACTGTGTCACTAACATCCATTGAAGAAATCTCATGTGACACTTTGCTAGAGGAATTACGATTATAGCCACCGACATTGATCCCAGGGCCTGTCGAATTAGCTGGGCTGAGATTGCGGTACTGTGCATTATTCTTCCAACCTGGAATCTGATTGCTAGTACTCTTGGCAGGGGAGGAGAAGCTAACACTGATACCATGTCAAAAATTACTCCTATGAATGCCAAAGTTTGAGATGGCTATAAATGAGACTTGTAATTTACAGTAATCCCCACATGGGAGCAAGTCTGAAGTATGCTCTTATTAGTAGATGCTTGGGCAGGGGGGTAATGAACCAGTCATCCAGGTACAAACACATCCAGAATCCCTGCTGTCTGAAGTGAACTACTATTACTCCCATGCATTTGGTGAACAACCTGGAACTGATAATGACTGGTTCCCAGCTGGAAGCATAGACATATTCTGGACTGTCTGCACATTTTTATGTGATATTACGCATCCTGAAGGTCTATCAAACACATCCAGTCATCCTTGCACATGAAAGGCAGAATCGACTGAACCGTGACCATCCGAAACTTTGTATACCAAACTGATCTGTTCAAGTTGCTGAGGTCCAAAAGTGGTTTTCAGTCTCCTATTTTCTTTGGAACTATAAAGGAACTTAAGTAAGTTCTGGATTCTATCTGGTCTAGTGGGACCTTTTGGATGACTCCTTTTTCTAGCAGCTTTTGTATTTGTAGTGCTGCAGCTTTCCTCTGTCTAGATGGAACATTGGGAAATTTGCATACAGATGGAGGTGAAAAGGAATTATATAACCTTTGGAAATAATCCTCTGCATCTACGTATTTTTTGTGATGTTTAGCCAGGCTCTCTGGTGCAGAGATAAATGAACCACAATTGCCTCCAGAGGGGAACAATCGGGGCCTCTTTTCAGAAGCACTGGGAGGGTCTGTCAGAGAAAGAGTCTTTAGACCCTCTGTTCTGCTGGCCTCCTCTGCCATGTGGGTGGTGTCTTCCTTTTGAGATTCCCCTCTGCCTCTGGGGAAACTATCTCCATGTGGATCTTGTAAAGGAGCCTGGAAATTCTTGAACCACATTTTTTGTCCTCCTCATTGGTTCCTGGAGAATGTCCTTTCAGGGTTGAAAAACATACTTCCACTGCACAGATGGTCTTTCCACCTTGCTCACACCTGGAGAGTGTGTCCTTTACCTTAGGACAAAATAACAAGCGGCCATCAAAGACTGCATTGATGAATGAGGACTCGAAGGGTTCCATAAAATTACAGAACCACATCCAGGCATGCCTCCTGATAGAAATGCCTGAACCCGCCACCCCTGAAGTATCTTCAGCTGCATGACAGATAAGCCTCATGCTGCTTAAAAACCTCAGCTTTGGCCGGCTAAGAACTTGCTGTATTCAACTGGACGTATAAGAGAATTTAAGTACCTTTATCTGCACTTTTTTTTCAAAAAATACAGTATTTAAATTGATTTTAACTGTGTGTTGCAGGAATATTAACTGAACTGGAAGTTAGTCAGTGGTTGCTGAATCTTGTTATTTGCTAGTAATTACAGGTGTGGGGGTAGCCACATTCTTTGATTTCTTGTCCTTGCCTATTTAAGTGGTACAGTGTGAAATATTTTCTGCTTAAAATCCTCAGCTTTGGCCGGCTAAGAACTTGCTGTATTCAACTGGACGTATAAGAGAATTTAAGTACCTTTATCTGCACTTTTTTTTTCAAAAAAATTCAGTATTTAAATTGATTTTAACTGTGTGTTGCAGGAATATTAACTGAACTGGAAGTTTTGACTCTGCTCTTCAGTTAGTCCCACACACCCTCCCTGTTTTTGTTTTGGTGTTAATCTTACTGGCCTTGAAACTGCCCGCCCCTCTTGTAAATTTGTGTTTGGATACTCCTTCTGGGCCCATCTCATTTGCTCACTCAAATGAGTGCAGTGAGATCATATTTTGATTTCAGGCACTCCTACTGTGCACAAAGAGAGCATCTGGGAAACAGAAAAAAAAATTAAGCTTGTTTCCTGCCTTTCCTGTTAAGTGGTATAGACTATTTGTAGGCTTCTGAGCCCCCAAGCCCTTCTGTGTTGGAGGGAAGCCTTCTAGCTTAGTTTTTTTTTCTTATAACTAGCCAGTTTTCTAGTTTCACCACTCAAATCTGTTTCTTTGATCTCAGCACTTGTTCAGAAAAAAAAAAAATTCATCTGCTTTTACTGTACTTGTGTTTCTACCTACTTTATTTTACTTTTGCATCATCTTAAAAGTACTCAATTGTATTTATTACTGCTTGGTTTAACTCATTCAAAGCCTTTTGGTTTAAACACTTGGGCTTCGGACCAGTTGTTTTGCACTGATTGTGGTCTGAACTGTAGTGGCAGAACAGGTAGCTTATATCCTTCTAGGTTGGGAACTACTGATTGAGGGCTCAGTGTCTGTTATTCTAAAAGTGAATTAATTCTGGTTTAAGCACTTGGGCTTTCAGACCAGTTATTTTACATTAAGAGGGTTCATGGTCTGCACTCTTGTGGGAGGAGAGGCTGGACTCTGCCCTTCTGAGCTGGGAATTTCTGGTTAAAGGCTTATAGTGCATGCATATCTGAACTGCTTCTTACTGAAGTTGGTGCGCCTTGTTTGCTGTGGCATAGACTGGATTCGGGCCTGCTGGATCTAGCTTTGCTTGTGTAACTTGAGCACTAATCCAGGCATTCTCTAAAGTACTCAATTGTATTTATTACTGCTTGGTAGTAACTTGATTAAAGTGTAGCTATCATTCTAAGTCTTTTGGATTAAGCACTTGGGCTTCAGACCAGTTGTTTTACATTAGGAAGGTTTGTGGCATGCACTGTGGTGGCTGGACAGGTAGCTTTCATCCTTCTAAGTTGGGAACTGCTGATTGAGAGCCCAGTGTCTCTTATTCTTAAAGTGTATTAGTTCTGGTTTAAGCACTTGGGCTTCAGGCCAGTTATTTTACATTAAGAAGGTTTGTGGTCTGCACTCTTGTGGGAGAAGAGGCTGGACTCTGCCCTTCTGAGCTGGGAATTTCTGGTTAAAGGTTTATAGTGCCTGAATATTTGAACTGTATCTTACTGAAATTGGTACACCTTGTTTGCTGTAGCATAGACTAGATCCAGGCCTGCTGAATCTAACTTTGATTATATGCTTGTTGTTTGTTTGCTTGTTATTTCCCTGGAACGCAAATTCTACCTAATACGCGGCTTCTCAGCATTTCTGTGGATCACTAGTGATATCTGCATTGCTTACTGTACTTATTTCCTTGTTTCACTTGAAAGAAAGTTACTGTTTGTCATTTTTGCATTTAAGTTACCTGTAACACATTGCACTTAAGTTACCTGGCACGTGCTTGCTAAAGCAATTATATAAGTCAGCACTAAAAATTAAAAGCACTACAGCCTCACTCCCCACTGGCCCTTGTTTTCAATTACTAAGGAATTCCCAATATTCTTCTAGCATGTCCAAAGGTCAGTTGTCAATCTCCTCTCCGGTACAGCTGGTGAATCTAGGAATCTTGAGGCAATGTTACAACTGCCTCATGTACACAGACAACCCTCTCCTCCTCCCAACAAATTCCAACACATGTGAGAGATGCAACCATATAGCCAAACTGGAGGCTAAGCTCTCTCAACTCAGTACTGGCATAACCAGTCAGGAGGAGAAAGAAACCACACTCACTACAATTCCAGTCTCACATAGACCTACCACGACAGCAAACCAAACACATAATCACACAAAAACATACTTGGAGGCTCTAAATAAAGATCTTCCTAAACAGCAGAGACCTCCAAAGCAGACACCCATGCAACCGCTACCCCAAAACAAAACACGTGCAACACATATCTCACAAAGCCAGTGTGCCGAACAGTCACAGCCCTTAAGACTAAACAACACACCTGATACACTTGTAATAGGTGACTCTATCATCAGGCACACTGACGTCCCGCTCACCAGGCTTAACAAGGAGAGGGTCACGGTGAGCAGCCTGTCGGGCGCTAGGATCCACCACATAACACAAGCACTCAGGTCACTCCAAGGCAAGTACAAATATGACTCAGTCATTGTCCATGCTGGTGTGAATGACCTGAGACGTACCTCCCTGGACTACATGAAAAGAGACATAAAGGAGCTCTCTGAGCATGTGGCCCAGGCCGGTATGACCCTGACCTTGAGTAGCATCTTACCCTCACCAAGAATGATGCAACAATATGAAGACAAGATGATCAATTTCAACAACTGGCTTAAGTATTGGTGTCATTCAAAGGGGATCCAATGCCTGTCAGCTTGGGATGATATGCTCGACAAGCCACGATGCTTCGCTAGGGACGGCTTGCACCTGTCACCCCTGGGCTTTCGGATATTGGTAAAGGCTCTTGCTACCCCCATAGTGCCTTTTTTAGGCAAGGCTCAAAAGACAAACCCACCTCCATAGGTATCACAAGGGATAAGAAACTAAGAGTAATGCTACTCAACGCCAGAAGTCTAAACCTCAAGATGCATGCTCTCTAAACTCTCCTTAGCATGGAGAACATCGATATCTGTGCAGTAACAGAAACCTGGTTCAGGACTCCCGAGAGCACCCCAGCACTACCAGGTTATACCTCATACCATGCTTTTCGGCCCCAAAACTTGGACCGAACCACAAAAGGAGGGGGAGTATCGATATTCATCAAAGATACCCACACCTCCAGGTTGGTGGCAAAGCACGAAGCATCAGAGACTATCCATGTGCAACTAACAGTGGGTAAAACTGCCTTCCAGTTTATAGCCTGCTACAGACCACCTTCCCAAACCCAGGAACCCCACTCGGCCTTTCTGAGAACCCTGGAAAATATGAAGGTCTCTCCAAACACCATTATATTGGGCGACTTCAACTACCCAAACATAGACTGGGAGCATTACTCTAGCTCCAACACCCTAGCCCAAAGGTTCCTAGAATTTATAAACTCAAATGCTATGGAACAACTTGTTACCACTCCCACAAGAGGGGAAAACATACTGGACCTGATCATCACCAACATGGGGGCTCTATGCTCCAGAACAGAAGTGTATCCCTCACTGGTAAGATCAGACCATAAACTAATCTCACTGGATATTCACATCCCGACCCCACCCCCTGCCCAAAAAACCACAGTGAAAAACTTCTCTAAAGCAAATTTCACACTCCTCAAAACCGAGGTGGAATCCTTCAAAGCCCCTGGGCCTGTGGAAAATATGGCCCAGACCGCAGAATCCTTTATTAACGCATTCTATGAACACCTTCAGGAATGCATGGATCATGCAATCCCAAATAAAACCAAGACCCAATCCTCCAAAGGCAGACGTCCTGTCTGGTGGACCCCAGCCATAAACAAACTATACAATAGAAGGAGGAAGCTACTAAATGATAGAGCAAAATCCCAAAAAGGGAAGGCATCACTGATCAGTATTAGCAAAAAACTACGGGCACTCATAAAATTGTCTAAGGTCAGCTTCGAGAGAAAAATTGCACAGGACACTAAGGATAATCACAAGGCTTTCTTTAATTATGTTAGGAACCTGGGTGGTAATTCCCAGATATGCTCAGAATTAGTCCAAAATGACAAAAAATACACTGAACTCACAGACATTGCCAACATCCTAGCTGACAGGTACAGCGCAAACTTCT
Organism: Protopterus annectens; assembly: GCF_019279795.1. Lineage (NCBI taxonomy): Eukaryota > Metazoa > Chordata > Ceratodontiformes > Protopteridae > Protopterus > Protopterus annectens. The sequence continues at coordinate 477,397,916 of NC_056735.1, forward strand.
CCCCCCCCCACCAAAAGGGCAAATATCTATCTCAGCAGAGTGCTGCCCCCTGACATCTCAGATGCTCAGGTAAGAGCCGCCCTCTCCAAAGCAAAAAACACAGCATCAATGGGACCAGACGGTGTCCCAGGCTGCGTCCTACATGAACTCCAAGAAGAGCTAAACCCAAACGTAAAACTACTGTTCAATCTCAGCCTTACTACAGGATATGTGCCCATAGAGTGGCGTACAGCAACAGTGGTCCCTCTCCATAAAGGTGGTGCCTCAACGGATCCTGGAAACTATCCCCCCATAAGCCTGACTAGCTTGGTCTGCAAAGCTATGGAAAGGATCATCATGGACCTCATAAATAAAGATATTGGGGACCTACAGACACTGGATCCTACCCAGTTTGGCTTTGTTAAGGGCAGATCCTGCCTCTTAAACCTGGTTGATTTCTTTGAAACAGTCACCAAGGCCATTGATGAGGGGAAGGTGGTCCACACAGCCTACCTGGACCTCAAAAAAGCCTTTGATACAATACCCCACTCGGGCATTATAGATAAGCTCACCAGCTTAAATATAAACCCCTATGTCACTAGATGGATTGCAAACTGGCTCAAGGACAGAACCTACATGGTTAGAATTGCTGGAGCCATGTCAGACTCCAAACCAGTTACAAGTGGTGTCCCACAAGGCTCAGTCCTGGGACCTCTCTTGTTCAGTATATATTTCTCGGAGGTACAGGCCAACATGGAAGGACTGTGGCTGACCAAGTTCGCAGATGACTGCAAACTGGGCATCATAATTGACTCTCCAGCCGACACAAACATCCTCCAAATGGGCCTCATAGAAACAGACAACTGGTGCCAGAGCCATGGCCTCAAGCTAAATGCCAAAAAGTGTATAGTCATCCCCTTTGGCAAAAACAAAGTGCCCACAAATTACCACATAGGTGGTAATCCATTAAGTACAGAAGAAGTAATTAGGGACCTGGGGACCCAAGTTGATAGCAATCTCTCATTTGACAGACACATGGCCAAAGTGGTTAGAAAAACATTTTATATAGCCCACCTAATCATGAAGGGATTCACATCTAGATCAGGGGAGGTCATCGTGCCTCTTTACCCATCCCTCATCAGGCCCATAATTGAGTACAATGCCCCTTTTGGGATGTACCTTACCAGACACCTGCAGCAACTGGAAAGACCCCAAAAGTACCTCACCAAGAGGATCAAAGGGCTCAAACAGATGCCATATGCTGCCCGGTTAAAGAAACTCCAGCTCTACTCAGTGGCATACCGCCTGTTCAGAGGCGATCTGTGCCTGACGTATAAAGCCATGTCCAACCCGAATTAATGGACATGCTGCACCTCAGAAAATCCAAATCCCATCGTGCTACGCTCGAGAGACTTGAACCTCAGCACTGAAATAAATAGGACATGCTGGAGGGACAGATTCATAACCCAGAGGCTCCCTTCACTTTGGAATAAAATCCCAGTCCAGGTTAGGCAGAGTCCCTCATTGACTCTCTTCAAGAGGAATCTTGATGAGTGGATGGGAGATCGTAGGTTTATCCCGGGTATCACTTCTGTGTCACTGTTAGACAGAGGCACAGTATACTAACCTCGAAAAAGGGCATAGCAAAATAAATTTAAAATGGGTGGCAAAAGCCAAACACATTCTGGCTAGGCTTATAAATGCCCTAGGGCAGATAGCCTAGTATGAACCTATGAACCTATGAATTAGAAATAGATTGTAGGGTAGCCAACTGTGAGACTACAGAAGACTGAGTCTCAGCAGTAGTGGTCCCAGAAAAGGATATGGACAGTTCCTTTAAAAAGTCCCTTTGTAGTCTCGTAAAGTATGCCCCTTAGTTATGTGACCTGAGGGTAAAAGTCACTGAAGCATATACATGTTTCCCAAATCTGCCCAATACCCTAAACTCCCTGTTAGGGGATGGAGCAAGGAACTCTGCTCAGTAAGCTCCTTCTTTGGTGGCCACCACCATGGTCATAGCATCTACTGGGACTCCCTTGCTACAGCTGGTGCCAGAATCCAATCTGGTCTCTTGGAAATTGGCTCAATTGTATCAGACTCCTTCCATGCCTGCCTAGAGATCAAGTTAATGAACTTATTGGCAGGTGGAGTTACCCAGCAGGTAGATGGGTTTGCCCCAAATGCCTCCAGAAATACCACACTGATTCTTCTAGAGAAGCGTTGTCGGTGGACCAGATACCCCTCTGCGTAAGGATCTCATGGATGTCTCCAAAAGAGACATCCTTGGGTTGTTATCTTGGGAACCCTTCTCTTTCATCAAAATCACTATCTTCTGTGATTGACTCCTTTGGGAAGTCTAAGTGCCTCATCTTGCACATCCTCATCCTAGGGATTTCCTCGATGGGGTGCTTCAGAGAAGTGTCAGAAGAGATATAAATACTCTTCTGGGTAGCCTGGAGACTTTAGTTTGGCTGTCCCTATGGAGGAGAATGATGAGACTCAAGACACAGAGACACACGGGATGTAGACGGAATATCTGAGGGGATTTGGACCATCCTCCCTGCAAAGGCAGAAATAACTCTCTCCAACATCTGAAATGTAGAACTCTATGAGGAGAAGAAGACTGATGGAACTGAGAAGCCATGCTTCCAAACCATGGTCTCCCTCTGACCCGAAGGCAGTACACCCAATGCAGAAGTCAGAGCCAAGCTGTCTAATGCTGAAGCTCAGAGGGTTACAGATGCCTCCAACAACTTCAATGTCAACTCCATTGCCTTGGATCCAACAGGGGCACCCCAGCTTCGAGAATCATCCTTCTCCAACATGGTCAGAGCCAATGCACTCAAAGAAAAAAATCACAGCTGAAGATGTGATATCTTTGGATCTGAGATACAAAGCCCTGGTAAACTTGGATCCAAGGCTCCATAGCCATGGTTTGGATCTGAGAAGGAATCTTAATATGGGGGTATAATTCTGTTAAGATCTTCCTGACATAAATGGGTAGGAGCCAGAAGAACTCCCATATGGATCTGTGCCAAGAAAATCTTCGTTATCATTCTATCCACATCAGCTTCTGTTAGGCTCCTGGAAGAATGAGAGGATGAGGTGGCAGAGGGGGGGTCTGGAACACTGGCATGCTTCTAGAAAAGGTGAAAAGACTCTACAAGGCACTGGATCAATGAAGGATGCATACCTTGTATGGGGGAAGGCCTTTGGATCCAAGACCACTGGATCCAAGGAAGCAGATCTGGTATTTGACACTGACATTTCAGAAGCTGAATGCTTTGGCTCCATCTTCTTGGGCTTTTTACAGGCCAGATCCAACATCGGATCCGAGGAAGGAGTTGAAGAGCCCGATGATTCCGAAGGCCTTTTTCTTAGCTCCTTGGTGTTGGATCTATGGGGTTGAGCCCCAGTCAGCATTTCAGAAAAGGTTGAGGGAGGCAGACCTTTCAAGATCAATTTGTTTTAGTGGTATAAAACCACTGTTGGGTTAAGCAACCTGCAACTAGAGCAATCCACTTTGAGATGGTCAAGGCTCAAACAATAAACACACCAATCATGCGTGTCTGATACAGGAAGCTTGTGACCACATTTTCTACATTTTTTAAACCCCAAGGTTTTTTATGACATGACTGCAATGAGAAAAATAGAAAAAAGAAAAATACTTTTTTAAATTGACAATAATTAGAAAAAGGGGAGGGGGAATACCAGCAATGGTAATCGGGAGATGCACTAGAAAGTGTAAAAAGGAACATAAGGAAGAATATCAGCTATGGTAAATAAGAATTACACAAATGTAGGTAGGGATGTGACTAGAAATATAACTGTTGCAAGAAAGAAAGTTATATAAAACTTATCTGAAAATAATTTGCTCAAGAGCTCGCAGCGACCATGTCTTTTTGCCAAAGTGGCAAATGAGATCTGAGGAGGATAGGGATAGAGTATTAGGAGTAAGGGAGGAGCTTGAGAATTTCAAGTGGCCAAAAGCTAAAAATAATGGCATAGTCAGATCCAAGGATTGGATCCAAACCCATTGGTTAAAGAATTAATGAAAACTCATAACATCAGATCTGGGGTTAAATGTGGAGCTTTTGTCCATGGGCCTTCACTGAAAAAGGGTTTTATCTCAATCAAACTTTTCTGGTAAACGAAAGATAAATACATAAATAATAAATAATATCTAAATCACACATATAAGGACAGCTTCTTCAATACTGATTATTCAAGGTCAAGTGTTGAAGGAGATGTCAGGCTTGTAATGCAGATGTGCTTTTTTATATACATATTGAAATTGCTGTAGTCCTATTTTGTTTATTTCTTCTTTCAGATGTAAAATTAATGTTGGCAATATTTTAATGAAGTATTCAATAGTAGTTTTATGTGGTTAGACTTAGGATATATCCCCCTCCTTTATCGTAAATTGGTGCAATATTTCTCCAGGAACATAGAAATGACCAAGCTTCAGTAGTCTATCTAAATGCTGCCTTAATGCATCAACCCCATGATCATCATCTGCTTTGTATAATTAGTTACCCATCTGACCTTGGGGTATATTATATAACATTTTTATTAATTTCTTAATATTTGCCTATTTTATCTTTTTATTTTATTTATTTTATTTTATTTAACATTTGTTAACCGGGAAAGTCCGACTTGGAATGAAGCCAATTTTCAGCGGAGGCCCAGGGAGAAAGGCTCCAGATGCATGTCTTTGTAATCTTTCCTCTACAATAGTTATCTAATTTCACCATTGCATTTTCACACAACTCATTTCATTTATGAATTAATCTCCTATGAATCTTTTCCCCTAGTCCATTACCCATCAATTTAAAAAAAAATCTTATCCTCATTTTTATAGCAATTAACATTTGTTCTCAAGGTTTCTCTCCATCATTCTCATTTTCAGTTTATATTTATAGTTTGACTCTTCTTAAGGGCTACCCATTGCTCTAAATATTGGGTTTATGTCCATTTCCTCGTCACTTTTCAAAGTGTAATCCTATAATTCAGACATTGCTAATAAAAATTATGTTTCCCTTAATTATTATGACTTTACTTTATCTATCCTCTTTTCCAAAAATTCCTTCATAATTTCTCTTTTATAATCTAATGTAAATATGCTCTCTTTAGCAACTCTATTTGCTAATTCATGTCTACAGATATATTATCTTTAATTATTTCTATTTATACTTTATGCTATCTCTTCTGATAACATATTCCCATCTTTAGTATTGCATACTCATATGCATTCTTACATAACTTAAGGTATTTAAACCCACAGTTAAACTTTGTAAATAATGGCAAAATATCACTTTCTATTCTAATATCAAGAAACAATAACTTGAATGAGTAAATGTCCCTCACTGTATTCTGCAATCAAATAATCTATCATTAATTTGCCTATATTTCAAATATACATATGAACACCATTGTAATCATTTCCCTATTCATTACACACAGACTGTGTTTCTCAATATAAAACCAACATTAGCATGAGCCCTCTTGAGTCATTGAAGGATAATATCACCATTGTGAGAAGACTGCTTTGGTTTGATAAATATGTAATAGCCTCCTATGTGAAGTGTAGAAGATAAGCTTAACAGTAATTTAGTTATAACAAGTTTATAAAGTCCCCTATAGTAGTAACCACAAAGGGAGAACAAGAGGACTGAGGGTAGCTTTACTGTTACAGTGAACTCTCTTTGAAGAACTATCTTTATGGTATATATACTACATAACAATACTTTTCTCTTTATAGAGAGCTGTTGTAGCAGTACATCATATCAGTAAGCCAGCACCACAAGCAGTACACTGGGAGTTGAATAGTTACAGGATTCGCTATAGCACATCTATGCCAAACCTGTCCTGCTTCTATAATGAACTTCCAGCTTGTGTTTTGTGAAAGTATGAAATGCAGTCCATATTGCTCTTCTAAAATATCCTGAACAGAGATATGTTTAAGTACTGCTTTTCTAAAGAAATGTTTTATAATGCAGATGTGAATAGATTTATGGTAGTCATTGTTACAGAGGGCAAATGGATTGTACACAGCTTGTTAATAACATACAGGCTTTTTTACTCTGTGTTGGAAATAAACAAGTAATCTATTTTCTTGGAAAAGTGAGCTTTTAGTGGTGTATTATCTTAGATGTCTGTCATAGGTGTTCCACTGAATTAGACGTTGTTTGGATAGAAACCTGTAATCCTGGAAGCTAAACAGACTGACTAAGGGACAGCATTTAAACAGCCTTTGTCAAGAAAGATTCATTCATTTTCAGTGAGGCCCTTTCATTGCAGAATAACTTATAAGATGGTTTGCATATCTGGGTTTGTATTTTTTAAATCATTCTGCCTTGAGGTAACTACAGCTAATAAATGGGGTTGCCAGAAAAGATATTTGCTGTGCACAGATTCAGCTAGTTTAAAGGGAGGTAAAGTTGAAGATAAAGTACCAGGGAGGAGTTATCTGTGTTACTGATAATTTTAAATGCATTAAACACTTAAGAAAGAGTTTAAAAGAAGGGTTATTGCAATCTGAGGATAATCTAGAATAAATAGAAATCACCAGAAATATGCACTTTAACAGATAAGTAATCAAGCCTGAACCCACAAAGATGACTGAATTGTTCAGGATATTTGATATTAGGCAATTTAAAGGGTCAAAGTCCTTAGACCATGTCTAGATACAAACCTCTTGCATTTCTTAAGATGTGCTTTTCTGGTACTTGGTCTTTTAGAGTCTTTGAGAATGTTTAATATTTGAACATAAATTAAATCAGTAGAGCAAAATGTTTGTCCTCCATATTGAACAATTCAGAGGTTTAACAGTGGAATAAAGTAGTTTGTCATATTATTAAGTAAGAATAGTCTTCTGCACTTCCACAATTGTAACCCCCAAGGGAGGAGTGAAGTGAGAAGCATAGCAATCAAAAATGAGAGTTTTCTTGGTCAAGAAGGAGACATGAAGATTAAATTCACTCTGCCTTGGTTTGAACTGAAAAACTTTCTGAATCATTGGCAATAAATGAAAGGCAAAATTCAGATCTTGAGCCCAAAGAAAGGAGAAGGCACCCCTGTTCCAAACCAAGTCATAGTAATTGAAAGGCTGCAAATGTCTGGAATCTGATTGGTCAGCTGAGTAACAAATAGGTACATCATGGGTATGACACACTATTGTACTATGTGCTGAGATGTCATAGAACACTGGTGTCACTTATGAACTACCTACAAATGCCTGCTGAAGGAGTCTATATTGCCAAATTTGAAATCTGAACAGTCTCGTTTCACAGCGGAAATTATTTCAAACATCCCTGCTATTGATATATCACATGATTATAATAACATCAATGCTTATTTGAAGATGACCAGTTTAGAAATTTTGTCAAGGTACAGTAGATTTTGAGTTCTCAGGATGATGAGAAGAGTATTTTTATTATGTGTCTAGTACCTTTGCATAAAGTAGTTTATCAAATGTGCTCCCTACGTATAATTTGAAAAATCCACTGTCACCTGATGGAATTTGGCAAGAGGGACCAAAAGTATCCAAACTGAAAGACTGCTTGCATCTTTTCAGCAAAGAAACACTTTTTTACTGTTTGTCTAAGTCCTACAATGGTACATAGGTAGGTACTAGGCTATTGGCCCTAAGGTCTATATAAGCCTAGCCAAACGGTACCCTGGCTTTTGCCAACCAAGAAAATTATTTTCCTGTGCCCCTGTCAAGCAGAGCCACAGAAGTGCTCGCCGGGATGAATTTCCTATCTCCCATCCAATCATCAAGATTTTTCTTGAAGAGTGCTAATGAGGAGCTTTGTTTGATATAGATAGGTAGTTTTTTCCAGAGTATGGGAAGTCTCTGGGACAGGAATCTATCTCTCCAGCATGTTCTGTTTATTGTGGTGACAATGTTTAGGTCCCTAGAGTGTGTAGCTCGGAGGGATTGGGATTTCTTTACATGGAGCATGTCCAACAGCTCTGGGTTTGACATAGCTTTGTGTGTTAGGCAGAGATCGTCTCTGAGTAGGCGATATGCGACAGAGTAAAGCTGGATTTTTTTGAGACGGTCTGCGTAGGGCATCTGTTTGAGGCCAGTAATCCTCTTTGTGAGGTATTTCTGTGGCCTTTCCAGTTGTAGATGTCTTGTGAGGTACATACCAAAAGGGGTATTGTACTCCATAATGGGTCTAATGAGTGATGAGTAGAGGGGAACAATGACCTCTTTTTTTCTGGATGAGAAACCTTTTGTGATGAGGTGTGCCACGTAGAAGGATTTCCTGACTACTGTGGCAATGTGATTATCAAAAGAGAGACTACTGTCCACCTGTGTCCCAAGGTCTCTTATCACACTTTTGGTGTTAAGAAGACTACCACCTATGTGGTAGTTCATGGATACAGAGGTTTTACCAAAAGGGATGACAATGCACTTTTTGGCATTGAGCTTGAGGCCATGGCTTTGATACCAGGCATCTGTCTCAGTGAGGCCCTTTTGTACGATGTTCACATCGTTAGGAGTTTTGATTATGGCTCTTAGTTTGCAGTCATCTGTGAACTTTGTTAGCCAAAGACCTTCTGTGTTAGCCTGTACTTCAGAGAAGTAGATATCAAACAGGAGAGGACCTAGGACTGAACCCTGTAGTACGCCACGTGTCACTGGTCTGAAGTTGGATTTAGAGTCTGCTACTTTCACAGTGTGGGTTCTGTTAGTGAGCCAGTTGGCAACCCATCTTGTGACAGACGGATTTATATCTAGTTTAGTGAGTTTGTCTATAATTCCAGAGTGGGGGATGGTGTTGAAAGCCTTGGTGAGATCTAGATAGGCTGTGTGAGCCACCTTACCCTCATCTACATCTTTGGTAACCTCTTCAAAGAAGTCTATCAGGTTTAGGAGACATGATCTGCAGTTAACAAACCAGAACTGGGTAGGGTCCAGAGTTTGGAGATTACCAATGTCATTGTTTATAAGTTCCATGATGATATGCTCCATAGCCTTGCAGACCAGGCTCATCAGGCTAATGGGGTGGTAGTTCCTGGGGTCCGTGGTGGCTCCCCCTTTGTGGAGTGGGATAACTGTTGCTGTGCACCATTCAGTGGGCACAAAGCCTGAGGTGAGGCTATGATCGAACATGGTACTTAGGTGGGGTGCCAGTTCATTCTGTAGTTCATGTAGAATGCAGCCTGTGATGTTGTCAGGTCCCATGGATGCTGTGTTCTTGGCTTTGGATAGTGTGTTTTACCTGTGCAGCCTTGATTACAGGTACTTTGCATTCTTCTGATATAGAGATGGGCCATTTAGGGGATGACAGAGGGGTAAAGTTAGCACTGAACCTATCTGCCAGGATGTTGGCAATATCAGTTAGTTCTGTATATTTAGTGCCATTGTGCTGTAACTCAGAGCAGATCTGAGTGTTGCCATTGAGATTCTTGACATAGCTATAGAATGCTTTGTGGCTGTCTTTAGAATCAGTGGTGATTTTGTTTTCGTAACTAGCTTTGAAGGATTTTATGAGGGATCTCACCTTCTTACTGAGGCTGACCACAGAGTTCCTCCAATCATGGAATTTTACTCTTTTTTGCATCAGTTTCTTTCTTTTGTTGTAGAGTTTGTTTATAGCAGGGGGCCACCAGATTGTCTTCCTTTTTTTGGAGGATAGCATCTTGGTTCTGTTAGGGATTGTACGATCCATGCACTCGTGTAAGTGCTTATAAAGTGCAATTGTATAGGATTCAGTAGTCTTATCTCTATTGTCCATCAGCATGGGGGTCGTGAAGTTTGCCACTTCTGTCTTAAGAAGCGTGAAGTTGGCTTTGGAGAAATTTTTTACAGTGGTTTCCCTAATGGGGGGTGGGAGTGGAATGTGGATGTCTAGGGTGATTTGCTTGTAGTCGGATCTGACCAACGAGGAATTGATCTCTGGTGTGGAACACCAGTTGCCCATGTTAGTAATGACCAGATTTAGGATATTGCTGCCCCTGGTGGGGGTGTGGATTAATTGATCCAAGGCATTGGAATTTATGAATTTCAGAAAATGTTGAGCACAAGAGTTGGTACATGAGTAGTTTTCCCAGTTAATGGTGGGGTAGTTGAAATTGCCCATTATTAGGGTGTTAGGTTGTACCCTAATATTACAATTAATAGTACCCTAACATGAGGACTGATTCCAAATAATTCTGTGATTCCACTGATACAATCTCTTTTGCAGTCTTGCAAGAGAGATTTAGACAAAGGAGGAGAACATGCAGCTCAGAGCTATAAGAAACTGTCTTACTATATCAGCAGTACACAAAGAGGAATCTGCCACCAAATTCTGAATGTTTTTCTTTCTTTTCTTTTCTCTTCTTTTCTTTTTTTTTTTTCATCATTTTCCTGAGGTAGGAATATTTTATCGATGCAGAATATATAATAGCCCCCAGGAAAGTTGATGAATTTGCAGGAGATTTGAAGGATTTCGTAAAATTAATAGTAAGTCTCAGGGACTACATCAGATTTGCTGTGGTTTTTTGGATACCGTACAGTAAGTTAGCTTGATTTAGAGCTACAAGCAGACAGTATCCCAGATATGGGAAAATGTTAAGGTGCTGTTTCTGGGACCACTACAAGAGCTCTAGACCCAAGCACTTGAAGACCACAGTTTCAATGCCAGGTACACAAGCATTGTGTATGCTGAAGCTCACACTTGAACTCAAGTATATCTAGCCTCAGTCACAACACATGGCACACTCATACAATACGCAGTTGACTCAACCATCATCTGTGCTGCCCACTCCCTACCCAAACTGCAAAACATCACACAGGAAGCATTTTCTTCTATTGAAACTTGGTTATCCAATGTCCAACTAATACTCAACCCAAACAAAACAAAATTACTAATCTTCCAACCCACCAAACTTACCCTAGACAGCTCTCACTTTAACATCACAGCAAAAGACAACACCACCATCCATCCTACAGAACACACCAAATTACTAGGAGTAGAAATAGACAATAAACTGAACGTTGATATTCGCATTTCCATGACCATTAAAAAAATGCACAAAATACTAGGAGCATTATATAGAAATCAGCAACTACTTACCAAAGCAGCTAAAATTTCAGTAGCAATTTCTCATCTTATCTCTACCTTACTCTACGCCTCTCCAATATTTACTAACCTTAGACAATGCGACCTAAATAAGCTCGAAACCTGCTACAACAAAATCGCCAAATTCGCCACAGGGGCTTCCTACCGTACTCACCACTGTCTCTCACTGGCAGAACTGGGCTGGCTAGAGCTCCCCCACCTCCTTCAATGGTACCAACTCGCACTTGCCCACAAACTAATAAACCAACCACTAAATGTCCCATCCCACCAGAATCTACTCCAGCCCTACATAACGACAAGACCACTAAGATCCAGCCACAAAAACCTCCTACAGGTCACAAAAGCCATTAACTCAGCTGAAGAAGCATTATTCTCCTGCACTATAGCCAAACTCTGGAACTCCCTCCCATCCTCAATTACCTCTGTAACTTCTTGCACCCACTTCAAATCCTTACTAAAATCACACTTAAAAACTTGCCAGATATGCCCTTGCAAACCCCCCCCCCCCTCTAATACCATCCACTCCACCCACCCACTACCTCTCTCGGCCCCCTATCAACAACCTACTCTTAGCAAGCTTGGCTACTCATGTTCCCAGCTACCTACCACATAATACTAACTTCTTTAGCAACAACTGCTAATGGCTGTTATGTATCTCAAAAACAGATTGTATCAATTGTTCAATGATGAATCTCAACTACATTTGTAACCATGTTTAGTATATGTCACCATATTTTAAAATTGTACTATGTTCTACAGTTGTTTTACATCTATGTTTTTTTCTTGTCTTGCGTCCTTAGCTGGACTAATGTCTATATTTAAATGCTATGTTTTTTAACTGTTTAATGCAAATAATACTTAATGTGGAGCTTTTCTCCCAGGGCCTCCGCTGAAAACGGACCTGTGTCCAGTCTGACTCTCCCGGTCAACAAATGTAAATGAATAAATAAATAATAATAAGTATGAGTTTGGACAAGTAGCCACGGGAAGAGAGTGGAAGGAGCATTTTAGGCTTAGGGAGTAAGAAGGATATTTTAGGGTTATGGAGCAGAAAGAGAGTTTTAAGGGAGCAGGAAGGGAGTTTTAGGTTTAGGGAGTAGGAGGGGAGTATTAGGGTTTGAGAGTGATTCAGGAATTTAGGGTTAGGGATAGTGAGTGGGATTTTAGAGTTAAGGAGCAAGGACATGAGTTGGAAAGTGGGTGGAGGTTTTAAGGTAGCAGTTTAGGTTCTGGTAGGGCTATACATTTTCATAGGGTTGGATTTTTGGAGGGCTATATAGAAATGGAAGATAGGGCTAGTGGAAATTTGATCACTAGCTTTTTTAAACAAGTGGCAACAGACAAGTATGTTGCAAGTTACTAGCACATGCACATATGTAGTGGACTCCTGTTTCTTAATGTGGGACAATGCAGATGCTAAATATTTTGGCAAATATTTCTGAGTCTGTAAATAGACTAAACATGAGTGTTATAGATTAAATGGTTAAATAAATAATATTGAATTTCATTATTTACTGTATCCTCCTGGGATATGATATCACTGAAAATGCAGCTAACTCAGGAGTCCCTTTGGCCACACCCAAAATAACTCTGTATGAATATGTATGTGCATGTATGTGTGTGTGTGTGTGTGTGTGTGTGTGTGTGTGTGTGTGTCTCTATCTTTCTATATCGATCTATATATAAAAATAACATACATACACACAAAATGTGTATGTGTATATACATGTATATATATATATATATATATATAGGTCCACTTTGTTTCATTGAAAGCTCATTTCACTAAATCTGAATTCACCCTGACCTGGAGTCTCACTAGGGTGACCATTACTACTAAAGCTACTACCACTGACATATAAAACAGAGCTTTTAGACACCCCCATACCCCAGGTCTTAGCTAGCTCTTCCAGGCAATATGTGTCAATAGTTAATGCGGTAGGTTTGCTTTCTCCTGAGATAAGGACATCTTAAAAGCTAAGGGGTCCAATACTGCAACTAGGAATGTCAAGAAAGAAGCTGATGTTAAGCTCGATTTCTGCAGACTGGGAGAGACTCTCAGGCTAGTCAGGCACATAGTGGTATATTCTAAATACCCCTAGATCTCCTTCTTCAAGAATGCTTGTATCAAACAATCATCTTGATGTGGGCATATGAGTATCTCATTGGACATAAGATGGTAAAAGCTGGTGATAAGCAATTGATGAAGCCCATGACCACAACAGAGAGGCAAAATGGCAAAGAAATATACTGGTAGGTATCTGTCTTCCATATTCAGATAACCAGATGGGTATTCATTAAGGAAATGTACATCGGACTTTGCAGTATCATAATTCTGAACCAGCGCCTATCCTTTGGTACCAAAATTGATAGAAGGCAATGCTACACATTTGGAGAAACACATAGCTATAACAGAGGGCAAAATGCAGAGCAATAAACTAGTAGTGGCGTGGCAGGAAGCTATCTTCCAAATGCAGAGTAACCAGATGGGTATCTATAAGTGAAAAAAGTACAGAAAGACTTATATTGCAAATATTTTGAATGATTCTCATCCTACTGTTGTACTACAAATGGTCTTCAGGAGAAATCTTTGTCATGCTCCTGTTTAGGAAAGTTTTTATGGCCCCCTGATAAGTAGCAGCTTCAGAATGGGAAGAGTTAGTGTGATTTAATATTGAGAAAGTGGTGGTATTCCAGGAAAAACAGAGTACCATATGAACTCTGTTTTGTAGCATACAGAAAAAAATCTCCCTTACCCAACAACATGGCATCAGGCCAAATCAATATCTCTTAAAGTAGGAAAGTCTATTTACTTGAAAGTAAGGGGAAGGGAAAGATGGACTGGATAGATGTCAGGAACTCTTACTCACTATTGTCCATTACCGTCATTGCTGGGGAAGTAATATATTTCTCTTTCCACTGTTCTTCTATCTTCTCCAGCTTCTGCTTCCTCCACAAAACTGTTGCTTCTTCTCAGATGTCATTTTTTTCTTCTATTGCTCTACATGGAACTGCTTTCAAGAGAATGGCCACTATTTATTTAATAGGGGAGGAATGTTCCAAATGCATGCCTTTGTACTGTGGGAGGAAACCAGAGTACCTGGAGAAAACCCACATGAACGCAGGGAGGACATACAGACTCTACACAGAAGGCACCTCAGCTGAGAATTGAACCAGAAAACCTCTTGCTATGAGGCAGCAACATTAATTGCTGCACCACTGCGCCATCCATGACTATTTCTGTTCAATACAAAGGCCATTATTTAATTGGTCAATTTCCACTGCATCTTGGATACAGAAGTGAAAGGTCTTCATCTTAGAAGATATAACCTTGCCATTCACCCTGTCTTTTTAGAAATATATGGAGATTGAAGGAAATCCAAAAAGCAGCTCCTTATCAAAAGATGTGTAACATATCTGACTCTTTACATTTTCACTAAGGAATCATGGTCTAAGCCAAGCATGTCTTGTAATAACTACGCCTGTGGTTGTTGAAACAAGTATAGTTTTCAAAATATATGAATTTATTTTCTTGAACATCCAAGCTGCACAGGCAACACCCTGAGAGATTTACATGAACCCGCACACACACACACACACACACACACACACACACACACACACACACACACACACACACACACACACACACACACACATCATAGTGTAAGCTGTTTAAAAAAATTACAGTCATTGCCAGAAAGGCAAATACTACCACAAAAACTATCGTAAAGCAAGTGCAAGTGTGATTTAATAAAAATCTCCCACAAAACAGAAACCACTGTAAACGTCTCCAAAATGGAAGCAAATACAGACTTAAAATCTGCTACCATAGTATAGGTGCCTAATGCATTATAAAAACTTTAAAACTGCATGTTTTCTTGCTTTCATAGCAGTCTGCAATAGCTCAAAGAATCTCTTTCCTAAGGTTTCATTTTACGTATTCTTTCACATATCTGTTATCTGTTTACAGATATTCCCTTGATACCAAATCACATGGATCTGGCAGTTAAGGGTATTAATTCCAAAGGTAGGAGTATAATTTGTCCCCAAATGGAAAACCAGCCTGCTTTCCTGTACTGTGGATGGTGTTAAGGTCATGTGCCAAACATATGTACCCTGTCAATATCTAATAAAACCACAAAATGATACATGATCAAATTTTTATATAGGCACTTAAATTTATTTAGAATGCCTTAGCAGCAGTCTGGTTTCTTGGGGATGGCTATCTAGCAGTGTAGCTGTAACAAAATGTCTTTGATTGCAAAGTTTTATCAAATAACAGAATGGCTTTGCACTAACAGACCCTCAATGTCCAGATGGTCCACATACTTTTTTTACTCTTCAAAGTAGGCTGGAACAAAATGACAGACACCTGCACTTCTTACAGGAAAAACAGAAAAGACAATAGTGGAGGCAATCTAAGCATTACAGTCAAAATATCATGCTAATGCCCTTTGCATTGGAAGGAGACATCTCTAAAAGTTTGTCAGTAAGGAAAACATCCACCTGCACTTAATTCTCATTTATAAGGGACTATACTGCAGCAGTGATCCTTATGATGAAAATCAACATTTCCCAGCTGAGTACCAGTAGCTTAAAAAATCACATCTTCCTGAATTTAATACAGAATGAGCTTTAAAGCTCCACCCAAATCCCAGCAAATTTAATATTTTAAATTTAGTATTAGTATTTTAAAACATTGCCTGATTTTTGAAGTAGAAGTTGCATTGCTTATATCTTTGGGCAAGACCTCTCATTACATCTTTAAAACCAGGTATCATTACATCTCTAAAACCAGGTAGACTATATTTGCTTTGCAGCTTTCTTGTCACTTGGGGAAAAAAACTACAATTAAAATAGAAACTAGTAAAAATAAATGAACCACATTAAGATACAACCAAGAAACAACAAGGAGAGAAACTGGCAAAAACCATGTAGTAAAAGAAAATATGTATAAGAAATAATGGCTTTATCTTTACATTTCAAGCCTTTGAAAATATATGTGAAACCTGCTTGTGATTACTGACTACAGAAACAAGAAAAAGACAGAAAATACATTTTGTAGAGCAACATATACCACTGGAACTGTAAATATTATAAGAACCTGTTACATTCCAACAAAGGTT
Organism: Protopterus annectens; assembly: GCF_019279795.1. Taxonomy (NCBI): domain Eukaryota; kingdom Metazoa; phylum Chordata; order Ceratodontiformes; family Protopteridae; genus Protopterus; species Protopterus annectens. The sequence continues at coordinate 477,414,105 of NC_056735.1, forward strand.
ATCAAGGTTCTGTCAGTATCACTACAGTGTCATCCTCATTCAGGTTTATTATTGGGGTAGCTTGGATGCTTTACCTGCAAGAATACAGTACACAGTATGCAGATATCAATACAAGGATTCACATTCTCAATGAGTCTGCCAGGTTAACATAATTAAATAAGCAAATAAATACATGTTTCTGTCATGTTCTTATAACAAGTAAACTCTTGTTTCATCTTCCACAGTATGGTTAGCCTTTAATTCTTTCCTTTGAAATTTCTGGGATTAAAGCCAGCTCTATTAAAACCACAAGAGTCCCAGCCATTCAGTATATTAATATACAAATGAATAAATAATTAAATGAATAAGTAATTAATGAGCTTTCTTCTCCTAAGGGAGTAAATTATGCATATGTTTAGCATGAAGTTGAAATAAAAATTCTACATTTTTCAGAAACACTGAATGGTGAGAGATTACATGCTGCTCATTAATAAACTTAAAAATCATTTCCTTTGTGCGAAGTGCGCAACAGTAATTAGAATTCCTTCAGACAAACAATGACATATTGCCATGTTTCACGATTAAGGACTGTCCTTCGAAATGAAGCCTGCTTCAGAAATGCTATAAATCAGTTGGAGGTAATTGGACTCCTTTCTGTTCACTTGACAAATTCATGTATGGGAAATGGAACAGGGCATCTCCATATTGATTACTTACTCTGTCCTCACCCCCACACACACACACACACTCCTATGCACAACAAACCTGGGGAAACCATTCTACTAGTGCTACATAACATATCTCTTAATAATGCTGTAATAATGTTATATAATAATATAATAATAATGTAATAAAACATTTAAAAAAATACATATACATACACACAGGTATATATATATATATATATATATATATATATATATATATATATATATATATATATATATATATATATACATGCTACATACATATGCTCTTTCCCCTTCATTTTTTTAAAGTTCAGTTGATACACATATTGTCACACTTCCATTTCATTCTCCATGAACCTGAATAAAACTTAAATAGAAAAAGTTATCATGTTAACAGTTACCAGATACAATACCTAAGCAAAGCATAGTGATAAAACAGTTTTATAACATAGGCAACACATCCATATTATGGTACAGAGATTTTGTTCAGAAGATGTTAAAATATGTAAGGAATAAAGTAAATATGCAGAATGTAGACAGAGAGATGGGTAGCTGGATAAATCATTCTGTTCTGTATTGTATTTTTATCCTGCTGGTATCAGTGTATTTCTGAAACAATAAGCAGCTGTCATAAGCTGGTATGAATGCTGCTTAGCCAGATGGTGCATATTTCTATATGCTTCCAGCAAAGCATGACTAATGGCTCTGACAGCCTGTCATTCATACATTTGATAAACTGGGAGAAAAACACCAGCAGAAACACTAACATACTGCTATTTAGCAAACTGGCATAACATACGGCATATAGCAACATGACTTATTTGCAGACACATTATGTATTCCTTCACCCTACAAAATATTTTTACCTCTATTGATAACCGGTATTTTTAAATAGTAGTCCCTCATTCAGATTTTAGTTTGTTTGTTTAGTCATATATGAAACATTTATTTTCCTTGATTCAGTTTTTGGACAAGGATACCTCACCTTTTGAGATATATATGATTTTGAAGCTGGAATAAGAAACAGACTAACCTTGCCAAAATAAAGTGCATTGACTTGAAACTTCAGACAGATAAAGGTCAGTGCTGTCAAGTATATCTAGGGAATACAGCTGCCATGCATCTGATATTACACAGTGCTCTTGGACTGTTGCTGCCATTTACTTCATCGAATATTAGGTTTGTCTCTTTCTTTCATATAAACTTCTTAATTCTGTGCTTATGAGTGTGATCCTTTCTGCAGGTGTGTGTTCAGCATCTGTTACCAGGGATATTTGTCTCATACTCCTTCTCTGGGACTGCTACCACCCCAGAATATACTAAGGTGTTAGAATTCCCTAAAAGAAGTAGCTGTCAGCTGCTTATGTGTATCTAAGATGATATCCCCACACCTTGAGGTGGGTGGCTGACAAACATCAGTGTATCAGCTGAAGGGACCTGCACAGCATGCAGCAGTCAATGATTCTGATGGAGGTAAGCTCCAAAGCACCTGTGCTTAGGAACTTGAAACCATATGGATATTGACTGAAATGCATGTAGCAGTGATGTTGTAGCACTTATGAAATGCTTGTGCGTGCAATATTATTTGCCAAACAGTGCACTAGTTTGGATATTACTGAGGGAGGTATAAGTCTAAGGGTGTCGCTGTACCCATAGCTAAGACAAGGCAGGACCCCGCTATGCACATGTCTAGGATGATTTAGACTACTAAGGGCAACAAAGAAATTAGAAACCAAAGGAATAACTTAGCCAGTGCCAATATGTTTTTTTAACTTCAGTGATACCTATCAAGTACTTTTAGTCTCTGGGGAAGAACTCAGTTTGAACAGTTATACTGTGTTATCTTATTGTTTTCAGTCTTAAACGAAGCCATAAAGCACAGATTGGTGAGTTGAGAGTAGTTGTTATTCTGTCCACCATACTGTCTGCAAAAAGTACAAATGCCATGGTAGCCTACAAACAGAATACAGAGAACGGGGTTGAAGTGATATATTTTTAGACTCTGTACATTTTACAGTTAGTTGAGCTTTCAGAATAACAGAAACCCTTTGTCAGGAAATAAAACATTATTGAATTAAGTCCAGTGTTTAGTACTCAATAGGGTCTAGAAAGGGAGACAGAAGTACATAAACTGCCCATTGGCTAGAAGATACACTTTAGTAAAATAATTCTCCAAACATCAGTTTACAAAAGTATTCCTCAAGTTCTCCACATAAGTATGTTCCATCAGTTGGATTAGTGGGGCTAAACTGTAAGGCTTCTTAGAAAGAAAAGATATCTTACCAGGAGACAGTGACTGGATAGGTAACAGCAGAGAGGCATGGTATGCTCTAGGTTGTTGTAGTACTTTTGTTCACCTTCTGACTATCTGATAAACTGACATGTTGAAATTTCTTGTTCATGTTAGATAGAACATATTTAACCATCCTTTGTAGTGCATGTACATTTGCTGCAGAAAGACAAGACCTAGTCTAGTGGACACTCTATCTATTGAGGAAAGAATGTTCCATAATTGTTTCTTCAAAATATTTTCTTCTCACCATAAATTATGCGGATCATATAATCCTGAGTTTCTCAGAAGCACGTCTGCAGAGCTATGACACATTCATCAATGGATTTTTTATGGCTATGCTTTTAAGAGTAATTTTCCATTTCCTGCACCAGGTTAAAAAGATGAAATCAATGTCAAGATGAGTTTCTTTGTTTTTGATGTTGTACAACTCCAAAGCATTCTACAGATCTTTGTATCAGCCATGATGGCTGAAAAAATGTAGGAAGTACTCACTATACCACAAGCTCTTAGGGAAAAAAACTTTTGCAGTATTCCTGACATCTAGATACTTACTGGGCCACATCAGCCATCGCCTTACTCATCTTTCAGGCCAGGGAATGTGCATATGTCAGGGACCAATGACTTTATGCTCTGCCTTTACCAGCATCAGTAGGCAACATTTTCATATAGCACAAAGTGCTATTTCAGTTCTTCAAGTGAAAATCTCTATGTAACCCTTAGGACAGCACAATAGAAATACAGGTACTAATAGCAGCTATGTATAAGGTACATCATAGCTGCAGATAAACAATAACCAACTGATAGCAACATCAGTCAACCTAGTGCCCAAACCTAACTGCAAATGCAAAAGGGATGTCAGGCTAGTATACATATGGGTACACAACTGACTCTTTGAAAGATCTCCTGTTACAATGAGCACATTTACTTAATGTTACAGTATTTCTTCTGTGAGAACTCAAGGCATTGTCATTTTAATGTTTCTGCAAACTTCTAAGCAGCCGTAACACTATTCTAGCACAATGGACAACTAAGACAGAAGTCCCTGCAACAATGCTAGCTCAAGGCTTGTTCTTCTAGAAAGGGCATCATGGTTGTAGTGTCTGGTAAACAAATGCTTATTTATCATTCTATAGCTTCATACACATATAAGCATTACTGATTGAGTAGAAGATTACATTTCTCAAGTTTTATGTCACCCATATGTTTATCAAGCTTATGTATGTGACACCTCTACACTGGCCCAGTAATCAAGGAGCCTCAATTCTCACCACTGGTAACAGTGGGGAATGTACATACTGGGAGGAAGACAAGTGCACACACAGTAAAGTGCAATTTCCCTTAAGAGTGCACAGAGATCACAGTCAGTCTGGGGTTGCTTTTCCTTCTTTCTCCAGATCCCGAATAAGATCCCCCATTGGCACAGTTATAGAGTTGAGATCTCAGCTGAGTGGCCAATCTGAGACCTACAACACCCTCTCTGTCCAACCAGTGCTTTATGTCCCTGCCCAAGTAGCTGACACACACACACACACACACACACACACACACACACACACACACACACACACACACACACACACACACACACACTTTGATATTTGATTTATACACAAACACACACACACACCTGGGAAAGGCTGGCACAGGTTTACTAGCTATGCCCCCTCTGCACAGACTATAAGATAGTTTTCACTGCCATCAGCCAGCTCGTTATTAGCTACTTTAAGGCCCTTAACAAAGGTTACCCAATCCTACTGTGTAATGTTACCATTAATCCAAATGGTAGTTTGACTAAGGGCCAGGCTATTAAGAGTGGCCTGTAGAGTATCACCAAATAGATATGCAAGTACCCTAAGAGCTTAAATATCTCTAAACAAACCAGCCACAATTGAAACGTTTAAATACATTTAATAATAAATAATAAAAGAACAAGACAATACTTGGTAAACAAACACAGTTACTTCAGAGTTCAAAATCATAGGAAATATTTAAAACAACATTGCAGGACAGTCTCAAATAAATAAGGAAAACATCTAAGCTACACTTCACTATATTCCTAACTGTATCTAAGAGAAATTACTGTACCCTAGACTTAATTACAACAAGGCAAGTGCACAGTTGGTGAGTGCATGTTCTTGTTAGGTGAAAGACAAAATGCACTGTCACTCTCTCAGACAGTTCTTAAATTATTATCAAATATTACTGCTGGGATACTTGCAGTATGACATTAGTTGTTGTCACCTGACTTCAGTTCCCAGGCTAAACCCCCACTGCAGCTGGTAGCATTTAACATCTCTCTGTGAAAACATAGCCTTCAGATGTTTGTAAATGCTAGAAAACATAAAACAATAAAACACTTACAAAACAACACAGAGTCCCCTAGTGTAGACATCCTGTCTTCTGTTGACTGAAACTGAAAGATAACCTCTTGTTTATTGCCTGTTAATAAAGTACTTCAATCTCAACTATTCTTAAATTTTGCAAGCTAATCTCCTGTTAAAATACATACATCTAAACAATTACAATAGTGTATAAAAATATCTCTCCAGCACACATTTATGTTCTAATATAGTGGTAACACAAGCAACTGCATCCTGCTGATATTCACAAATGACATATGACTATTTATAAAATTCCAGACAGCTGGGCTGGTAATATCTCCTTCTGTCACACTTCTATACAAATCATATTAATATTCTCAAATGACATATAATTTACAAAATTCCAGATAGCTGGAGTGACAATGTGACAATGTAATATCATGAAGATTGTTATCTATACAGGAAAACTGTTTCATATCTCCCTTACACTGTCTAAGAACTAGTGGGGGTTCTATGATCTGGACTTATCAACAAGCTGTAAACTACAAACCTCCAGTGGTTGTAAATCCTTATCTCATTAACCAGTACATGCTAGCACTATCTACCAAATCCTTTAAAGTATCACTCATTTGGTGATTCAGTTCAGAGTTTTTCCCAACATCAGAATCAATCACACAAGGGAAACAGTGTAGCTCTAAACTCCAGTCTTAAATATGACAGTGGTCTTGTAAGCTTGTTTGTATTACATTTCGGTTTCTTTATTTATTATTTATTTTATTTTACATTTGTTGACCAGGATAGTCCGACTAGATACATGCCCAGTTTCAGCGGAGGCCCGGGGAGAAAAGCTCCAAACATACAAACAGATAAAGGATGATAAAGATAAGTATAGTTACAGTTTATGTTCAGCAATGTCCAAATACAAATTACAATCTTACATTTCAATAACTAGTAAGGTTATAAAGTAAAAAAACACAGAAATTGTCAAAAGGTTCCTGGTTTCTTGGTTCGGCTTTCTGCATCATTTGACAATTTCTGTATTTTTCAGTCTTGGCTTTTGTCAAGCTTTCAGGTTTTGCCAGTTTTTTGTTATAAGGGTACAAAGTAGTAGTTGTAAATAAACAGTAAATTAATTACAGTACCATTTATCATATGGTAGCAGAGGATGATTTAGTCAGGATTAGAGCAAGGGCATAGCCAGTGAGTTTTAAAATACTGTATTAGGTATTTTTTGAAGCAGGTAAGTGAGGGTTCTAGAGTAAGGTCAGCCGGGAGAGAATTCCAAGTTTTGTCCACTGAATTTGCAAACAGAGAGGCCCCAGCTGAGTTGTTAGTTTTAACAGTTTGTACAGACAGTTTAGTAGATGACAGAAGTGGCCTGGGGTTATTGTCGGGATGGATAATATTTTTTAGGGAGGGTGTTTTTTCTGGTTGGTTAATAACTTTGAATACAACAATGCATTGGTTATACTGGATTAGTCTAGGGAATTCTAGCTATCCTAAGTGGTTTAGGTTGTGACAGTGGTGTGTCCTATAGGTAGTTCTGGTGGCAAACCTGGCAATTTGGTTATAGCAGCTTCAGAGTTTCCTGAGATCAGATTTGCTCAAGTTAGTAATGTTCACCTGAGAAGTCTTCCTGTTACCTGTTTCTGCTACATGTCTTAATGTCTACCCTTTCAACTAGTAGTAGTGAATTTTAACAATCATATGTGTATTCCTTGTATCTAAACTATCATTTGATTTTTCCAACTTGTCTACTTGTGGATCCAGTCTTCTAAACTCTTTCACCAGTTCAGCGACCTAGCACTGTATGAATTTTGCTTATGCCAACTCTGTGTGTTCCCTTTGTTGCACCTATTATATAGAAATTATTTCTTGGGATCAGTTCTCAAAATCATCTATCCTTTGGCTTACTTTATCTAACTTAGATGTGAGAACCAAGTACTTAGAATACTGCAGACTACATCACACAGTTGAGCCCTGCTTCAGCAATATATCTGTAGAAGTGATGCAGTGCTACTGAAAGAGATCTATTACATCTACTTGAGAAACACAAGCTTGGCTCACAAAAGCTTGGCAACATTTACTCATATTGGATGAGCCTGAATACTTAGAAACTCATACCAAAAGTGCTTCAGCTCAGGAAGAATGTGAGTAAATGCAACAATCTTAAGAAATCAGGTTTCACAGTAGGGTAACCCCCCCCCCCCACCACCTCTAAGATTTATTAGCATCACTCCAAGATCATTGCAGTTTGGAGAAAGAGGGTCTACATCAGATTATCGACATTTGAAAATGCTGAAGCACATTTATTTGACACAAACATGTCGAACGGTGAGTTTGTTGAATGGCCAAAACATTGATTTCTTTCCAAGGGAAATACATTGGTTGGCTGTTCTATCACACCTGCCCTTTCCTCGACTGTAGTGCGGTTTCTAAGTTAGAATATTTAGTTAGTGGGGGGGGGCACTTAAATACATTAGTTTTTATGTTCTGTTGTCTGTTGGCCTTCTGATTTCTTTCCCTTGGAAAGAAATCAGTGTTTTGGCCATTCAACAAAGTCAAAGTTCGACATTTTTGTTTTGAATAAATGTGCTTCAATATTTTGAAATGTTGATATTCTGATATAGACCCGGAGAAAGAGTGGTCCCTGACAGGTATTGCAAAGCATGTCTCATTTATTGTTAGGACAATTGCAAGACTGGATTAACTATGAGGGAGAAATATATAAACAACAGACTTTTATCCTGTGCTTCAAGAAAAAGAAACACAAAAAATGAATACTCAAACTTTCGTGTTCATGCAATTGTGACATGAGTTCAAGAGATATGAGTGACTTTAAGCCAGTAACACAAGATATCTGTTTACCTTCACTCTGAAGAAGTGGGCTTCTTACACATGATGTTCATTACACAAAGTAATCACTGTACTAGAAATATAAATTTGACAATCTTGCTTTGCAGAACTAACAAATGCTATACGTTTTCTTCCCAAATTATTTTATATTACAGGCTTTTCAAGCACTATCAGTTTCATGCAGTTGTCATATTCTTGAAGATTGTGTAATGATGAATGTGTGATTGTTTCCAAACATGTCAAGTCTGCATCACAAAGTTTCTGTTAAAGCCTTCTTTCACATCATACCATTTATAAATACAACAAAACCTATGGGACCAGATTAAACAGTATATCTCTATGGTACATACTTTCTACTTATATTAAAACTCTCAAGTCTTCAAGGGATAATGAAAGGAACATTTTTCTCTTACTCAGTCATAAATCATTTCACAGCTGGAGTAAGTTTTCATGTCTTTAACCTACATTACTGTGTAATTAATGTCTTTCATTAGGCAATTTTACTGACACTGACAGCAACTGATATACGCAGCTCTTAAAACACTCCCATGGGAGAGTGAAATACTCTATATTATCTTAAGGTGCAACAAGCCACAAGAGTGCATTTAACACAGTAGTCTTTAAAATCTGTCAGTCATAATGCACAGTAAGTATAAGTATCTATTGCACTTCAAAAATTAGGTCAAAATAGTGACTTCATCCTTTGCATTGATGAGAACCACAGAAACCATGAATAAAGTACTTAAGCTGGCATTTATAAGACAAGAAGACTTGACTGAAATAAGACCCACCTGAATCACTAGCATTGCTTGATACTTCTTGCTGTACATTTTTGGTTTCAGTCCAATAGTAATACGTGTTCCAGCAGTATCAGGAGGCAGAAGTTCTCCTGTCTGGGGGGCTACAGCGAACTCAGGATCACTGCCTGGAAGGAAATATGCAGTGAATGGTGTTGGGGACCTGAGGAATCACAATGGAAAAAAAGTCAGCCAATAAATTCATAACAAAAAAAATCATCTCATACAGTCTGCACATGAACTCTGACCTACTGTCATTCTGTGACGCTGGATATCTACATCATGGCCTCATTTATTCACTTTATTATAATGCTAACCATGAATTGTTAACCAGAAATCATTTATCCCAGTATTTAATTGATAATTTGAAATTTATTTTATTCTGAGACTATACTTTCATTTGGCCACAAAATTAAATAATTGAAATGAATTTATTTTGGGAAAAGCAAGCATGACCCAAAAACAATTATAATCAAATGGTATTAACAGTTATTATATCACAACAGGAAAAAAAAACAAGAAACAGTAAGCTCAGACAAGGCCAAAGGTAAATATCCATTGACAGTGGTTACAAAATAAATCCTTATGCTTACTCTGCAGAACCAAACTACAAAGCATGTAGAAACAGGACAATTGAAAAATCCATATTTTAAATTACATTTAGACTGTTCTGTTACATGGAAAATAAAAAAATAACAATAAAGCTATTTATCAAACATCATTCTACTCAGAATGAGTCTCTGAACACTGGAACAGTGTTTAACTTAACAATCACTGCTGTTTACAAAACTATTTACTATATGCACTTCTGCTTGTCTCTCTGTTTTTTTTTTTGTTTGTTTTAATTGTCCACTTGGTTAAGCAAAAGGCTCTTTTACCTTTATGCAATTAGCTTAGTTGCCACTCCTAAAGGAACAGGATTGGGCTTCCAGGGTGAGCTCATCAAGCCCTACCCTTATTCTAGATTACAGTGTGCTCTAGAATACTTGAGGGGCCCATGACCCATTCATTTGCTAGTGTTGAGCTCACCAGCTTCCCCATTCAGGTAGAGATTGTACCTAACCCCTCCCTCGGCAGACAGCAAAATTGTCCAGTTATGCCCTAGGTTAACTTCACCAGCCCTGTCCCTTCTGAGTAAGAAGGCCAGTTGGCAGAACGGCTGGACCTTTTTCTCCTAATCCCCTGGACAGCTTCTTCAAGTTCCATGATAGTTGTCTTATCTTTGGGAAGTATATGTACCTTCATATATATGCTATTCCCTGGAATTAATGTGTGTACAGTACTGCTTGAGAACATATGCTCATTAGGCACATAGTCCACAAGTACAGCATGTAATGATTCGAGTTTATATCACCCATGTAGAAAACTAGGGCTACCTCCCTCTCCCCAGCATGGGTGGATGACAGCTGGAGCTCACACCAATTCTCCACAGGCCATTCCCTTCAGCACCAATGCCACTAACTGAACATCAATCATCTGGGTCACAGTCAGGGTTTCATTCCACTGTGTCACAGGGTAGGTCTCACTGTGATTCATTTTGATGTGGTTATTAATATTACAGTTGTCTTGGTAACTTATATAATACAGAGAACTGTACACAGAAAGACATCAACATTGAAGCTGCATGCCTCTACTTACTACAGAAAGTATAGTGATGTAAGTCCTACTTGCCTGTAACAGTAAATGTTTAAATTCCTCACTGCCTCAGTGGCATTTTAGGTTATCTGCCAAGGTAATCCAGTACCTGCCAACTTTCAAAAGCTCAGAATCCCCTCCCTCCATCTTTCTGTGACAGCTCATTGGCTGAGAATCTCCTGAGAGGGAAGCCTTATAGCTATAACAGGAAGTGGGTGTTCAGACTTTTTTACTTCTGCAGAGAATGAGAAGAAACTACTTGAAGCCAGAATCATCTAGCAAGAGTAAATTTTCAACCAGTCACAATACCATATAAAAACAGAATCCACTGAATCAAAGAGTTTCAAACCCTCCTCAATTATGCACAATCTGGGTGATTGCAAGTGGGTGCTGCAAATGAGGCACTGAGGAATTTGAAAATAAAGAAGTTATGTCTTACTATAACATTCCATCTGTGTTGTCGATCTTCATCTATTCTTGACTTGTGGATTATGGAATGAAACACAGCCGATGTTGCCATAGATCTGGTAGAATGTACCTTGGCTGGTAAAAGAAGCTTCATGTTATGTTTCTCGTAAATGAAAGAGATGCAGTTTCTTAACCACTTGGATAGAGTCGCCTTGGATACTTGTTTGCCCAAAGTCACACTGGCAAAGGACACACATAATTCATCTGACCATCTAAATTGTTTAGTTCTAGCAAGGTAGAAATGTAATTGCCTGTGAACATCCAGAAAGTGCAGATAGTACTTGCCTTTACTTGAACATTTGGAAAGAATAAAGGCAAGTCTATAGATTGGTTGATATTGATCTATGATATCACTTTAGGGAGAAAAGTAGGGTTCATTCTGACAGACACTCTGTCTCTGTGGAAAACTAAGTATGGGGCTTCGGAGCATAAAGCCTGTAATTTTGAAACTCGCCGAAGTGACAGCTATAAGAAACAATGTCTTCTAAGAAAGGAATTTTAAATCACAAGTCACTGCAGGTTCAAATGAAGGTGAAGTAAGCGACTGTATCACAAGAGTTAGATCCCATGGCAGAAGGGAGCATTTGGAAGAAGGCTTTAAGCAGATTGTACCTTTAAGAAAAACCTTACAAAGTCTGTTAGAAATTAAAGGTTGATCTCCAATACCATTATGGAAATTTGAAATAGCTGCTAGGATAACTTTGACAGTAGAACCAGAAGTTCCTTTATTAAAGATGGTAGTAAGAAACTCCATAATCTTTTCTACCGGCAGTGAAAAGGGGTATAGACCATTGTCAGAGGCCCAAATAGAAAATCTATTCCATTTACTAAGGTATAGACTCCTGGTGTATGGTTTGTGAGATGCCATCATAATGTGTCACATGGGAGAAGGGATACCATTATGCCTGATGACTATCGGAATTGGAGAAATCAAGCAGTCAGCTTGAGAGTCTGAAGATTGGGATGCACTAGTCCCTGGGGGTGGGACAACAGATCTGGATCTGGGTCCAGAATCCAAGGGCAGTGTAATAGATGAGGCCAGAGGAAGGGAAACCATATCTGTTGAGGCTAGTAGGGAGCAATGAGGATCACTTTGCTTCTCAAATGAGCTGCTTTCTTGCGAAAAAGAGGGAACAGAGGAAAGGGGGGGGGACCCCAGGGCCATTCATGGAAAACAGCATTCCTTGTATACTTCCCTCATGGGGTCTTAGGGCAAAGTAGCTACTGCATTTGTTGTTTAGGGGAGAAGCAAACAGGTTGCAGCAAAGCTGGCCCCCACTCGTGAGGCATGAGGATGCATCTGTTCAGTTTGTTGGCTATCATGTTTGAACTTCCCAGGATGTGCGTTGCTATCAGAAAGAGGATGGAAGTTATAACCCATTGTCACACTTGAACGGCTTCTCGACATAACGGATAGGATTTGGTTCCCTCCATCTGTTGATGCACAAGATTACTGACATGTTGTCTGATTGTACAGCTATCATTCCTTGAAGTAAGGCAGAGTGGAATGCTTGCAGTGCCAGAAGCACTGCTCTTAACTCTAGAACATTGATATACAAATTGGCCTAGGAGGAAGCCTAAGTGCTTTGGACTGTCTTCCGGAGATAGTGCCCCCAACCCCATCTGGAAAGCATTCATGGTCACTATGCCCTTGGACTGAGGGGGAACAAAGGGATGGCCTAGAAGAATCTCCTCTGAGTGCATACACCAGGATAGGTCATACTTGCATCAACTGGATAAGAAAACCAAATGGTTTATAGGGTAGGTTAGAATAGTCTATTGGTTTGCAAATAACCACTGGAGGAGCCTCATGTGAAACCTGGCCAATGGAACCAGTGTGATCGCTGCTGCCATGGAATCCAATGCCTGGAAAATTAGATAAGCACGAGTGTTGTCTAAGTAAAGAAGAGGAAGGATCTTTGGCTGAATTTTCTGTAATCTTTGTAGTGGGAGTGATGCTATGCAAGAGACAGTGTTGAAGCAAGCTCAGATAAATTCCATGTCCTTTGTGGGAGTTAGTTGAGACTTTGTAGGATTCACCATTATACACAACTGAGGGGCTAGATTTAGAATGTATTCCATAGTTTGTAGAAGTAGGTGCCTGGTGGGGGTGGTGAACAGCCAGTCGTCTAAGTAAGGAAACATTTGGAATCCGTGCAGCCTCAGAAGAGCTGTGACTACTGCCATACATTTGGCGAACACCCTAGAGGCTGTGGTGAGACCAAAGGGCAGCACTCTGAATTGGAAATAACTGGCTTCCATTCAGAAGCGGAGAAACATTCTCGAGCATTTGTCTACCTTTATGTGGTAATACATGCCTTGAAAGTCGATATAGCACATCTAATCATCTTTCTCTAAAGGGAGAATTGACTGAACAATGACCATCCAGAATTTTCTTGTTGGACAAACTTGTTCAGAACACTGAGATCCAAAACTGGCCTCCAGTCTCCAGTTTTCTTCGGCACTAAAAAGAATCTTAAGTAAAAACCAGATCCTAGTTGGTCTGGTGGGATTTCTTGGATGACTCTTTTTTCTAGCAGCTTTTTTATTTCTATTGCTGACTGAATTCTCTGACTGGGTGGAATGTTTTGGAGTCTTGGTGGGGATCTTGGGTAAAGGGTGAAGGGATTAGATAACCTCTGAAGAGGATCCTTAGCACCCAGCCATCGGTGGTTATGTGTCACCAGGCATCTCGGTGCAATGAAAACCTTCCTCCATCTGCTTCCAGAGTTAAGCAATTGGTCCACCCTTCATGAGCGCTGATAGGGTTGACCAGAGAACGAGTCCCTGGAACCCTGATCCATGGACTAGCCTTGCCTCTGGGATCACATCTTCCATTATAACTCCCCCTTCTGCCCCAAGGAGAGTCTGAGCCATGTGTGTCCTGGAAAGGCTTCTGGGACTTCTTGAATTACATTTTACCACTCCTTTGATTCCTGGAGTAGGATTGCTGAGGACTGGAAAAACCTACACCCACAGCAGACAAAGTCTCTCCATCCTTTTCACACCTGGACAGAGTTTCCTTTACTTTGGGACCAAACAAAGAGGACCCGTCAAAGGGGGCATTGACAAAGGAAGACTTGAATGGTTCCACAAACTCACACAGGTGCATCCAAGTATGTCTCCTAATTGCAAAGCCTGAAGCTGCTGACCTGGTTTTATATTCTTTATACTGTTCATATTCATTGCTAATATTCTCAGCTCTTCTCTTTCTTTATCCTTTGCCTTTTTTATTTTCTTTTATACAAATCCTTTAAATTTTCTCTTCCTATCTTTTAATCTTTTTCCAACAGAGTTTTTTTCTTCCCGTAACCAAACTTTAACTAATTTCTTCATTACTTGTTTCTATCTTTACTTCATTTGTATCTTTTTCTGTCTTTTTATCTTTTACTTCACCTTCTGCTGTTTCATTAATATCCATTGTAGTCTGCTCTTCTTATTTTTTTTTCTAAATTTCTTTCTATTTCTTTCCCTTTTTCTATCTTTTGTTTTGTTCATCTTTGTACTCTATATCTACTTTCTCTTCATATTCTTCTGTCTTTTCCCTGCAATCCATCCACAGATGACCTGTTTTTCACACTTAAAACATTTCAATTCACATATTTTTACATCATTCCCCACTTTATCACAAATATAACATTTTCGTCTGTCACAATTATAATTAAATGATCACTTCTTCCACAAAAAAAAGTTTTTTTTTGTTGCCCCAATATCTTACAGTACCTTTGTTTCCTTCTACATTTATAATACTTGCAATATGTACTATTCTTTCATTATCCATTTTTAGTACAACACAACACTCCCAACCCCCAGTCCATAAAAAAGAAGTTATGTCTTACCACAACGTTCCATCTGTGTTGTCGATGAAGCTTCTGTTTCTTTATTTGTGAACTTCACTTCTAGATAAAATATATATGGACAGAGTATTATGTCCAGCAAGGGGTCTATTACCCTGGAATACTCCTGCCCCTAAAGGGTTTGATTCCTATACCTGCACAAAGTACTCGAACAGTATCATGGGAAATGTCTAGCCCCTGCACTATAGTGGCACCAAACCTAAACTAGGGGAAGATGGGCCAAACATTAAGTGGTCTATGTGCAGTGCAGTGGCTCTGACAGAATAACTAACCACTGGCCAGAGCATATTTTTCTTCTGTTTTTTTTTTTTTTTTCTTTTTAGTTGCAATCAAATTTGATGGGAGGTATCACAGTTAGGATCCATCAGGCCATAATAAAGAACACCAGCCAGAATAATAAACTTGACAGTACTGGATAAATATATCATAAGAAGTCCATAAAATTTTTTGTAATATGTAAATTCCTACACAACTAAACTCGGCGAAAATGTGTTATTATCACAAAAAAGGCAGTTTGAAACTTAATCAAAATTCTTTTATAACTGATAGAAGTTTAGGAATTTCTCATACACAAAGGCGAAACACCAAAGCAACCAATCTACAAAGCCAGTGTTAATATTAGGTCTATACATATTAACCACATTAAACTACCACAAAATAACATTTAATTGTATTTTAAATTGTATTTTTGTCAGAGAGAGAGAGTAAAATCTCCAAAGTACATTCAAATAACTTAATTTGCAGTACAATAATATAATACAAATTAAAAACAAGCGCAGAGTCGTACATGTAGTAAATAATGTATAAACGTAAAATCCAAGTTCTGCAATATTTTACTGTTAAAAGATGAAAAAAAAGCAAAGTAACAACAGTATATACAAGCCTCTAATAACACATATACACAGTGGACTTCTGACAAAAATACTGAAAGTTTCCTGAGAAACAAGAAAAACAAACATTTGCCAATGATAGAAGACAAATAAACAGTACTACACATAATCCCAAGGCAAACACTCCACCAGGCAGCAATGACACCAATGTAGTTTAGTCAATCTTTTATTTAGCGCTTTCGTCAGGTAAAATGACTTCTTCAGAATACAAGCCCCTCTGAGGCCTTCACTGATTTCACTGGTGGAGTGTTTGCCTTGGGATTACTAGTTTTTCAGTGAACTTTCTTTAGTTTGTTAAACAGTGCTACAAGCAGAAATTCCTACAAGCATTAGTGTGATGACCCACCACTGGCCCAGTAATCAAAAAGCCTCAATCCTCACCACTGGCAACAGTTGGGGACGTAGATTGGGAGGATGACAGGTACACATACAGTATTTCCAGATGCAGCTCTCTGGATCAAGTGCAATTTCCCTTAATAGCATACAGAAACCACAGTCAGTCCAGGGCTGGTTTCTCCTTCTTTCTCCAGATTCCCAATAAGACTCCCCACTGGCACAGTTATAGGGTTGAGATCTCAGCTTAGTGGACAAGCCAAAACCTCCAGCACCCTCTCTGTCCAAGCAGTGCTTCGTATTCCTGCCCAAGTAGCTGACACACACACACACACTTTGAGATTTGATTGATATACAAACACACACACACACACACACACACACACACACACACACACACACACACACACACACACACACACACACACACACACACACACACACACACACACGCACACACACACACACACACACACCTGGGAAAGGCTGGCACAGGTTTATTAGCTATGCCCCCTTCTGCCCAGACTATAAAGTGGTTTAGCCTGCCATCAGCCAACGCTCTATCAGCTAGTTAAGGCCCTTAGAAAGGGTGTCCAATCCTACTGTGTAATGTTACTATTATCCAAATGGTAGCCTGACCAAGTGTAAGGATATTTTAGGAGTGGCCTGTACAGTGTCTCCAAATAGTTATGCAAGTACACTAAGAGCTTAAATATGTCTCACAGATATCAGTCACAAAGACAGGTTTAAATATATTTAATAATAAATTATAAAAGAACAAGACTACACTAAATATGTATTCACAGTAACTTCAGAGTTCAAAATCACAGGAAATATTTAAAACAACATTGCAGGACAATCTCAAATAAATAAAGAAAACATCTAAGCTATACTTTACTATATTTGTATCTGAATCTAAAACAGTTACTATGCCCTAAAACTTACTTACAGAACACCACACAGGCAGAAGTTCAGAAGGTGGTGATGAGTGGATATTTCCAGGTCAAAGACAAAATACAAAATGCACAGTCTCTCTGAGAGAGTTCTTATATTGATATCAAATATTACTGCTGGGTTAGCTTGGATAACATTACTTTTTGTCACCTGACTTTAGTTCCCAAGCTAAATCCCCTTTGTCAGAAACTAACATAATTTAACATCTCTGTGGAAAAAAAAAACACATAGCCTTCAGATGTTTGCTCCGAGCTGTGCAGCTGCTAGGAAGTCATAAAGCAATAAAACACTTCTGCATCTCAAACTTAGTAATTATTTCTCTTCCAAGACAATACAAAAAACTGATATCTCTATACATTGTGTTTGTTACTGAACTGAAACTGAGAGAAAACATTTATAGCACAATCATAAAACAACTTAATTTCATCTTATTTTCTTGAATTTTATTTTGGAAGTTAGCCCTCTATGTTCTAATTTTTACTGTTAAAACATATACATTTACACAATTACAATAGTTGATATACATTTCTATTCTAAGCCAGCAGAGCATACTGTGGTTACATTGTAGCTCAGTACTTTACACCTTTATACACACTTTTGTATGAATCTTATCAATGTTCACAAATGACAAATAATTTGCAAATAATTATTTACAAAATTCCAGATAGCTGGGCTGGCAGTATTTCCTTTTGGGACAATAATAAATCTGCTAGTAATTTGAGATGAAGGGGGTTCCCAAATGGAACTTATCTGAGCAGTAAGCTAGAAAACAAGCACTGTATCCTGTGAAGAGTTAGTGAACGTTCTTCTTTGAATGGCAGAAAAAGACTGAACACTCACTTTTTGTGATAGCTAAAGGCTTTCCTCTCAAGATATGCTTAGTCAACCAGTTGTCCCAGGAAGAGAAAGGGAGGGGAATTTAAACTTTTGAAAACTGGCCATGACTGGGTAACCTTGGCAGATAATCCAAAATACCATTGAGGCAGTGGAAATGATGAGCATCCCTTCAGATAAGAGTAACTTTGTTGGGTATGGCAACCCATGATCAATTAAGACAGTTTTAGTGCATCATTTGTCATGTTAACATAACTCATTCTATGACTCTTGCATAGATCAGTGTTCACTTTTTGGAACCTAAGAATCCTGTTGCATGCAGATACCTGGTGTGAACATTAATGTGTAATAGATGCATGGGGCCTACTATACCTGATCAAAACACAACTTCCCTAAGCTCAATTTCCCATTGAGGTTTTTAAAATTTCTGACTACAATACCAAGTTGACAAAGTAAATAATGAAATTAAAGAAAATAAACATATTTCCCAAAGCTGGCTGTGTGCATCTACTGCTGTCCAATATTAAATTGCTTTTATAAGGGGTCAAGCCCTCATTACAACTGAATCATATTTATTCATCAAAGGGATTTCTATGAATTTCTATATGAAGCTGTTAGTAGGCTGTTAGCAAGTGTTCAACATTTAGACTATCTGTCACACATAACAAGTAGTAGAGTTCCATATTTTGGAGATGGAAGGATGACAGCAATGTTTTAATTTGTCCCTGAGTGTGGTCTTTGTACCCCATTTATGTTGGCTTTGTGTACATTTCCTGTGCTAAGAGGTTGAGAGGTCTGCCTCCTCTCCAGTAGGATATACTGGGAGACAAAGGAAGGCATCTAATCCATTTAGACTAAAGCCACATGAAATTCTGATGATGGCTGAAATTAGATAACAAAGGAGATAAAGCATTGTCTGTTGCAGTATATCATTGGTCTACAGTTCATATGGTAAATTCACATTTTGCACATGATGTCTGTTCTGGCAGCTTCAAGCTATTTGCAATTCAAGGAGTCTTTCTTAAGCTGTCTCTGATGTGGGGAGTTGTTGTACATGTGTCAGGTAAGTTGGTGCTGAGAGGTGTAACACAAGCCCATGCCATAGTAATTTTCTAAGTGATGATGGAAGCACATAGGCTGGAAAAGAGAAGGCAAAAGGGGGGATATAGTAGGGCCTAGGAAGGGAGCAGTTGAGAGCTAGGATCATGTTTAGCCTGGGAGACAGGGGGTGGGAGGGATTTAATAGTTGTTGGAGTTACTAATATAATTTATTTTCTTACAAAATGGTGGGAGTGCAAGTACTGAAGGAGCACGATAATGAAATTGCAGCACAATCCAAGACCTTGTACAAGGAGGGGGGTGGACTGTACAACCAGCTATGGGAAGCCAAAGTGGAACTTAAAGGATGAGACTAAAGAAAGTGAGTTATTAGATGAGTAGATTGGCAAAGGAACACCAAAAAAGAGGAGGAGAATTTGGAGGAAGGAACAAAGGACAAATGTAACATTGATGGCAGAGCCCCACCTTTTGATATGTAACTCTTTATTTCTTGAAGTAGAAGGGTAGGCAGGTCTGGGTATATCATCTAATGAATATTTGTTAGGGTTATTGTAGGAGTTGAGTAAAGGAGACTGGTTTAGGCTTTGGGAGTTGTTAAGGTCAGAGGAACAGATTCAGGAGCAAGGTGCCCTACCTGTGGCAGTCAGAAAGGAGCTAGAAGGACAGGGACTCCTGTTAACAACCATGCATTTGAGGTTTGCTGATTGGTGGACTGTTTAGTTCAGAAGATCCAGCAGAAACAAACCACTGGGCATTGCCTGCACAATGTTAGGGAGCTCAGGCTTCTCTGTTGGATGGGATGGATGTTTTTGTAATGCTTCCTATCCTCCTGTCTGTCAAGGGAAAGATATGGAGGAGAGAATTTGTGGATGTGTTCAACCTAGTAAATGCTGATAGGGCATAGAGGATTGTAGAAGCAGAATCCCTGGGTGAAGGATGTGGCAGCAGCACTCAAAATCTTGGGCATGATGTGTTCAGGCAGGTTCAAAGCTATAACCTGAGATAATTGAGTGTCAGGTTTTGCGTATATAATGGCAGTTATATCACAGAAAGATACTTCATAAGGACTACCTTTACTAGCATATTTCTAACAATCAGAGGCACAACATTTACCGTGTGGGAATGCATGATTGTGGCATGATCAGTATTTTTGGGCATTAAAAGCAATAGGCAGTTCTTTGAGATAGAAGATCAGATATCTTGATACATGGCTCAGCACCATAGTAGATAGCACTGGGGTTCAAGCCACACTTACAGTTTGTGACAATGGGGAAAAGTAGGGAATGTATTGGGCTTTCAATGTTGGAAGATGTACTTGGCCTTCCTCTAAATTCCCTCATGTTTGGTCTCTGTGCAAAAGCCCACATGGAGTGATGGGAATTGACTCATGGCAACGTTATCAAAGCATTTCTTCATGGTGATATAGTCAAAGTTGGTTTGTTGGTCAACTGTCTTTCTGAAAAAAGTATGGAACTCAGTTTGTTTTGAGTTCAGGCCAAGGTAAAATTTACATTTAAAGCTATTTATTGTTAAGGTTAGTATTAAGAGTTGTGTGGTATAGCTGATTTGTGTCCTGAGTGCAGAACATTTTGTAGGGTTAAAACATTATGTTTCTGCTCTGCTTAATGTAGGACATTCTTATTAACTATATATTCCATCTAACTAATCTTCAACACTGTTGCTTTTCAATTACGTATATTCAGTGATATGGTTGTCAGTAAACCAGCAGATGAATTAACAGCTGGTTGGAAAGAAGAGGATTTATTATCAACAGGCCTGCCATCAACTTTCTGGGGATGAGGACAAATGAAGTGCTGCTCTGCAGCTTGTTATCTTTAGGGAGGATGAAATGGTATGTGAGGATTGGTGCTTATATCCCTCTTGATGTCTAGGTATACAGCTTAGAAGCACATTATGCAACATTTGCACATTTTTATCCCACCTATCGTCCTAGTGCTTCTTTCAGCTTCCAAACCACAACCCAACAGGTATGTAACACTTCCACTGTGTCCATATGCATGACAGTCTTTATATGTTTCCTGCACATGTAGGAAAGATGATTTGTACCATCTGAAGTCTCTATCAGAAATCATAGTCCTGCACTTCGTATCAAAGCAAAAAAAAAATTCCAGCCCCTGTGTCTTTTCCACTAAAAACTATTTCATGTCTGGATAAATGGTTAAACCAAGGTTATCTGCAGGACAGGCAGAAAATCAATTCCCATGCTAAGAGTTTAGCATCATGTTACCTCTAGGGTATTGGTATAACAACATATCTAGCATTGGCAAATAGTTGTCTTTATTTACTAACTGTTACAGATCACAGCCAATGAATACAACATTGTTTCATTTAATGCTCCATATGTCTTTGAGTGCAGCATCTATTGATCATTGCACTTAATTCTGATTTTGTCTTCTCTCACAAATTATGGATTTCATTAGTGAGTGCACAAATTTATAAAAGCATATTCTAAAAATAATTTATTACCAAAAGTAGTTTGCTGAAGTTGTAAATATCTTGTTGTTGTAAGGAATTAGGCTTACTTGAGTTATTTATTTTATTTTGAACAAGTAAGTGGAGAGATTGTAGGGGACTTTTTCCAACCACTGCCAAGATATAATAATCAGGAATAAATGAATACAAATGTAGACAGGTAAAGCTAAATTACTGATTGCGGACATGGCAAAAAGAATAGTAAAAAATAAACAGCAAGAATAATTCTAATATAGACTGTGCAATATAAGCGAGTTAACAGATAATATACACACAGGTATAATATACTAACACATTTACAAGTAGCTGCACTCCTGAGAAAGCAGCAGATTCAGGATACTGAAGTAGCAGAGTAAGACATCAGTGCTGATGAGACAGTACAAGTGCTAAACGGATAAGAAGGAGAAAGTATAGTGCAGCCACTTCTGAACTGAAGTGGGGGTGTAAGTGAGATGTAAAAGGGCTTTTACAGCCAGAACAGATGTTAGAAGTGTACACAGTTCGGGAGTGTTAGAAATGCATGTGCTGACAATAATGACAGGTGTTCCTGGAGGACAAGAGGGAAGAAGAGTTAAGAGGGCAGATTAAGGTGCCCCACAGAGTTCTTTGCACTTAGGTAGTTGAGCTAAATAAACATTTAACTCCCTCAAAAAGTAAGAAAGGGTTGAGATAGTACTTATGTTATGGGAAATTATCCATGCAGCAAGAAGTCGCAGAGTTTAAGGAGTAATAAGAGTGTTAGGGTATTAGTGTGGTGGGGAAAGTGTGAAAAAGAAAGCTAGTCAAGAAAGTTTGAAAAATGGGCTTGTTTTTCAGCAGTGTAATATCATATTTCAAAAAAAGAAAATACAATGGTCCCTTTTGCTAGGGCATAGCAAGGTGATGAATTCATTGTGTGACCTGATAGAAGCTAATGAGCATAGCTGAAAAGTCTAAAGTGGAGCCTGAGGGAGATATTATATTCCATCCCAGATTAACTGAGGGGGTCATGACCAAAGTTTGAAATAATATGGGCTGTATTTTGTTTGCAACTGTGTTGCAACTGACCAAAAAGACAGGGAAAGGGATCCTTTTGTTGTTTGGTTGTTATAGCTTCCAGAGAGGAATCTGGATTCATGATGGCTATATAATGAGGATAAAATTATATTTTCCCAGCTACTTACAGCATAGCCCTTACACATGAATGAGCTGTGAATCCAAGGACCAAGTACTAACCTATCAGGAACATCTCTATGCAACTTGAAGGTGATGAACAGTAGATCATTACTGTAGCTAAAAATTTCCCTAGATAATTGCTGTGCCATTTGGTATTGTTGGACTGTGCACCATGACCTTTTGCTCCACTTAGTATTGAGCACTAGGAAACTAAATCAAAAGTTTTTCTTAGGTCAAAAAATAGACCACAATATGATTACCTTTTTTCTGTACTGGTGTACACTTTATTGGTTGGAATATAATGTACTGTAGCCTTGACTAAATCCATTTTGGTCCAATGAAGGAGTTGAGATGAAAAGTGCATTGTGTGACAGTGACATTTTTATAACAGCTTGTTCAAGAGAAGGAGCACAGTGACCTGATGTGCATTGGAGAGGATGCTACCACAAGGTCATTTTGGAATGCATTTTATGACTGAAGAGTCCAAGAAATATTTAAATGAAGCTGAGGAAATAGACAGTTTAGGATAAGTTTAAGTGGACATCAATTAATTTGTTGAAGGCCTTTTGGAAATTTGAGAAAAACCTGCCTGGACAACCGTGAAAAGTGACTAATTTTAGAATCATACTGGTGTCTTGTATGATAATGCAAGTGAAAGGAAAGGAGGGGCAGGTAACTGGGTTATTGGTGTCAGGGAAGCTGGCACAGCAAATGAAAATGGGGTTGGCTTGCTGTTTGTGTTGACTACTGCAAGGCACTCAGCATATGCAGCTGCTGTGGAAGATTGATCTAAAGCCAAGCTGTCATCCTTCAAGAGGGAAATGAGAGCAGCAGCAGGAGTTTGACCTGTGGCAGAACTGATCTCCCTTGAGACCTTGAGAAATTGAGAAATCTGTGGATTCCCAAAGGAAAGAATAGCTGTGTAATAAATTTACCATACCAGTAAATGTTTGAATAAATCACTGTTGCAGTAGCTAAAATATATGGGATGCATACTGTCCTGGATCAGATGTCTGGATGGCTTCCATACCTTCAGGGCAGCTTCCTTGTGCCTGTGTCTCTGTTCAAGCTCGAGGGTATGACGGTGCAAAAGCAGATATATGGGCACCAAAAAATCGGAGCTTTCTTGCCTCAGAGACAATACAGGCTGGAGACTTGCTAAGAAAGTCTGTACTGGAAGAAGAGGGGAAGATAGGGATCCCTACCCTGGCATAAAACAATATGGGAGAAGGAGGGAGAGTGTTTGTACTGCAACAATGATCTATTCAAACATCTATTGTCATGTCAAATTTACTTACACAACTGCACTATGTTCATCATTAGATCATTGTTGTAGTAGCCTCATCTATATGGGACAAATACCAAAGACAGGGAGAAGGATAAAGGATCAGTGTCTGGGATCCCCTAGAAAATGAATGTGGTGCTTGGTAAAAGTATGACGAAAAGATCAAGTTTCTGCCTCTGTTATGGTTCTAGAGTCTACCCCTTAGCAAAAAAAAAAAAAACAGTAGATATAGCCATAGCCCTGGAACAGTGGGCTCTGACTTTGCTTAAAAGTGTGGTACCATGATACAATTAACAAAACTCATGGCATGGAACAGCCATTTCAAAATACTCTGTTTTGATACTGATCGTCCTTTTCTAAATCTTTATTATAAAAAATAAACAACTGATTACAATCTCTGGAGTCTTTTGTCCTTTCAATATAGTATCTGTGTTGTCTAAGGACATTTACAATATGTAGAATTTTTTGCCCTTTGGTTCTGGAATGAATACAGGGAGATGAACAGATTGACAACTTGAGACTTACCTCCCTGGACTATATGAAGAGAGACATGACTGAGCTTGCTGAATTAGTGCCTCAGGCAGATATGTCCCTAGCCTTTAGCGGCATTCTACCATCACCCAGAATGATGCCTCAATGCAAACAGAAAATGACTGACTATAACAATTGTCTTAGTTTCTGGTGTCATTCCAGGGGGATCCAGTACCTGACAGCCTGGGAAGATATGATCAACAGATCACAATGCTTTGCTAGAGATGGTCTACATATGTCTCACTTGGGTTTCTGGCAAAGGCCCTTGCCTCCCCCATAGTGCCATTTTTTAGGAAAAGTCCTGAGGTCGATAAAACCAACATAAAAATTTCTACAAACCACAAACTAAATGCTAGTAGTCCAAACATGAAACTGCACTCATTGTAAGCATTCTTAACCCTGGAAGATGCTGACATTTGTGCAGTCACAGAAATCTGGTTCAAAGCTGCAGAGGCACCTTAGCCTTACCTGGTTACTCATCCTATCATACATTCAGGCCCCAAACTGTGGGCAGAAAAGTCAAAGAAAGTGGAGTTTTAATGTATATTAAAGACACACACACTTCCAGGCTGGTCAAACAGTATGACACACAGGAGACACTTCAAGTGCGGTTAACCATTGGTAAGACCCCTTTTCAAATCATAGCTAGCTACAGGCCCCCAAATTTGACTCAGGATTTCCACTACACCTATCTGGACCTTTTTGAATCTATCAAGATTCAACCCTTTACCCTGATCCTGGGCGACTTTAACTACCCAATCCTAGACTGTAAAAACTAATCATGCCAAAATGCAAATGCCCAAAGATTCCTTGATTTTTATCAATGCAAATGCTTTGGAGCAGCTAGTCGATACCCTCATAAGAGGTGATAATATCCTGGACTTGGTATTAACCAACATGAGTAACCACTGCAGCACCCCTACAGTATCATCCTCTCTGGTAAGATCCGACCATAAAGTGGTCACTTTCAAAGTCAGCATCTTCCCTGACCCCCCTCTAGGTAGGGTCAAACAAAAAACCTCCAAAGCTGATT
This sequence comes from Protopterus annectens, assembly GCF_019279795.1. Taxonomy (NCBI): domain Eukaryota; kingdom Metazoa; phylum Chordata; order Ceratodontiformes; family Protopteridae; genus Protopterus; species Protopterus annectens. The sequence goes on from NC_056735.1 coordinate 477,439,567, forward strand.
ACAACCTCCCAGCCCCCTCCCCTCTGATGGAACTGGCACCAATGTCCAAATCTACACCAAAGTACTATACGAGCAATTATATAGATACATGGAATCAGGAATACCTGACAGGACAAAATTATCCACCACAAGGAAGAGTAAACTTGTCTGGTGGACAGCTGCAATAAATAAACTATATAACAAAAGGAAAAAAATTGCCGTCCAGGACCAAGAAGGAGAAGGTGCACAATTCGAAGCAAACTTTCCTTAGCCTGAACAAGCAAATAAGAGCACTAGTGGAATCCTCTAAAGCCAACTTCGAGTGAAAATCGGCCACATCTACTAGAGACAATCATAAGACCTTCTTCACATATGTCCCCAGTCTCAAAGGAAGCACCCAGATCTGTTCAGAACTTTTGGTCAAGGACACCACATATATAAATGATGTAAATATAGCCAACCTACTGGTTGACATATTCAGTGAAAACTTCACTCCTCTGTTCCCCCATCAGTAAATCAGGACATCCCCAGTACCTGCCCCTCTCCCCTTATCTCTAGGGAACAAGTCATCATTGCCCTCTCAAAGGCAAAAAATACAGCCTCCATGAGAGCCAAGTGGAGGACAGCCACTGTCATCCCTTTGCACAAAAGTGAACCTTCCACCGATCCATCAAATTATAGACCCATCAGCCTAACTAGCCTGATCTGCAAGGCCATGGACCGGATTATCATGGACCTCATTAACAGGGACATTGGCAACCACCAAACACTTGACCTCACACAGTTTCGCTTTGTCAAGGGGAGGTCATATCTGTTAAATCTGGTTGACTTCTTTGAAACAGTCACCAAAGCCATGGACGAGGGGAAGACTGTACACATCACCTACCTTGACTTGGCCAAGGCCTTTGACACTATTCCCCACTCGGACATAGTACACAAACTCTCTCAACTAGGTATCAATCCATATGTTATCAGATGGGTAGCAAACTGGCTCACTGATAGAACCCACCTAATCAAAATAGGGGAAGCCACCTCAAGCAGTAGACTTGAAATGAGTGGCGTACCCCAGGGATAGGTCTTGGGGCCTCTGTTATTTGGGATATACTTCTCTGAGGTGCAAGTCAAAACCAGTGAACTATGGCCGACCAAGTTTGTAGATGACTGCAAGATGGGCATGGTCAACAATTCCCCAAGTGATGTGGATGCCCTCCAAGAGGGTCTCACCCAAACAAATGACTGGTGCCAAAAACATGGCCTCAAGCTGAATTCCAAAAAATGCATCATCATCCCCTTTGGGGAGAGTGATGTCCTCACATATTATCACATTAATAACAACCTCCTAAGCATGCAATCAGTCATGAGGGATTTGGGCACCCAGGTTGATAGCAACCTGACTTCTGACCACCATGAGTCTTCCAATGTATGGAAAGCTTTCTATATGGCACACCTCATAAGTAAGGGTATCTCTTCCAGGGACAAGGAGGTCATAACATCCCTGTATTCTTCCCTTATAAGGCCAGTTATTGAGTATAATGCCCCCTTTGGCATGTAGCTTGCAAAACACATGCAGCCGCTGGAGAGACCACAGAGGTTCCTCACCAGAAGAATCCAGGGCCTCAAACATCTACCCTACACAGATAGGCTAAAAGCCCTGTCCCTGTACTCAGTTTCATACAGACTCCTCAGAGGTGACCCCTGTCTGGCATACAAAGCAATCTCAGACCCCACCTTGACGGGACTGCTGCATATCCACAAGTAAAGCTACAAGTAACCCACATGTGTGATGTCAACCTGGTCTGTGACATCAATAGGACTTGTTGGCAGGACAGATTTGTGTCCCAGAGACTCCCCCATCTGTGGAATAGACTCCCTCTCCACATCAAGCAGAGTATCTCATTATCCCTTTTCAAGCTCAACCTGGATAACTGGATGGGAAACAGAAAATACACCCCTGGGATTCCACCCATGTCCCTGATGGACAGGGGCTTTGGGTGCTGACTTGTCTAAACATGGGCTAAACCCTTGGCTAAGCTTATAAGGGCCTCAGGGCCAATAGCCTAGTAACTTCCTATGATCCTATGATTCAAGGTGAAGTCTGAAAATACTACTGCCATAAAAGAAGGGATGATAGCCAAGGATAGCCTATCTATGCAAATGATGACATAGGGTGAATCAGCATAAGAGCTTGCAACTCAGATAGTCTTCTTGCAGAATTCAGAGTAATGAGTAACATTGTTTTCTATGATAAGAATTTCAAATCAGCCTCATCAGCTGCTTCAAAAGAAAAAAGTTATTTTTTTGCAGTGATCAAAACTGAGATCCCACAAAGGAGACAAGTGGACAAACATGTAATGGACCCTAAGAAAAGGGAGAATCTATAGGCAGATGAGCAGAAATATCAGAAAGATTAATCTTAATGGAAGAGTAGGAAAGACAAAAGGATAACTCACACAAGCATTATAAAACCAAAGGGCTTGAGCCATAAAAAGGATCTTGGTTTATTCTATGGCACCAATTACAAAATCTTTTCTATTTAGCTGTATGTGATTTTCTACTGGCAAGCTCCTTTATCTCCTTCAATACCAGTTACATGTCCTCAGTCAAAAGGCACCTAAACCGTATTAAAATTCTATCATCCAGAAGATCTTGAATGGTAGAAGAAAATCAGAGAGACCCTATCTTGTGTGAGTAAGCCTATCCTGTGTGGAAACTTATGGCAATTGCCCTTGGCCATTTACAAAAGAAAGAAGAACCACTGTTGTCTGGGCCAATTAAAATGACTCTGGTCACCAGGAAAAGGGGTGGAAAAGCATAAATGAACATTCCAGTGCATGAAAAGGAAAAACAAATGTATTCTACGCCTTTCTGCAAAGAATCTTGCAGCAGAACTTTAACTGTCTGATGTGAACGAGGCAAACAGATTGAAGAATTCTGCTTATGTGAACAATCTCCTAGAAGACCCCAGGATTTAATTTGCATTTGAGGGGGGTTGTCATGGTCCTGCTCTGCTTGTCTGCCACAAATTTCTGCTCTGAAGGAATTTAAGTGGCCTGCAGAGATAGATTGCATTTTAGGGGCAGTTCCCAGGCTAGCATTGCCAATCTGCAAAAAGTTAAGACCTAGTTCCCTCCAGACATGGATTAGTGATTTGAGAGCATTTAATAATTCCATCATTTCTTTGTTTATGTTCTTTTTGTCCTGATGGTTTTACAGACTTTGCACTTTCACCCCTTTGGAAACAGTTCACTATGCAAAATCTGATTGTACCCATTGTTACAGACAGAATAATGGCTGGGGTGGGGAAAGCCAGACTGAGGGCTAATTGATTCATCCACCTTTGAATTTCCCTCTTAACAAAACTCAACAACAGAATCAGAAAGGAGAGGAGCTGCTGCTGTTGAGTCCAGATTGCTTTGAGGAACCACTGAATGTTCTCATATGTAGTCTGGCTAGAAAAAACATCAGAATTGTAGAGGCCATGAACCTTAATATTCTGAGATAATTCTTGCTTATTATGTGAGTCTGGCTGGAAAATATCAGGAATTGTTCCGTGTAAAATTCTACTTTGTCCTAAGGAGAAAGACCATCATTAGAGATGTATCTAGGAGCCAGCCTAAAAACATTATCCTGCAGGATGGAGTAAAGGATGATTTTTATAGGTTTACTTGAAATCTCATGTTAAGAAGCAGCTTCTTAATGAAAAGAAGAGATTTTTGACACCCTAGAAAAGAGTCTGCAAAAATAAGGCAGTAATTTAAATAAGGGAAAATGTATATGTCTTTTAATCCTCTAGAAGCTGTTTCTGGAGCCAGACCCTTTGTAAATGCTCTTGTAGCTGTGATAACACAAAAGACAAAACCAGAACTCTAAAAGTATGAAACAGACACATAAAAATCTTAAAAAGCATCTGAAGTCCCTGCAAAATATAATGTGATAGGCATATTTTAAGTCTAGAGTTAAAAGGAAAGTGAAGGGGGAAATGAGACATACTAAGAAAGCAGAAAAGGCATTTTGAATTTTGGAATCTTGGTGTGAAGGTTTAGGAATGAGACAATCAGCACATCTCCCAAGGTTCTGTCTTTCCTTGGCAACAGGAACATCCTTGAGTAAAATTCTCTTTCTATTTGATCTGGTGGGACAGGCTCTATTACTACCTGAGACAGAATTTGATCTAAAATAGGTGCAAATACAGAGGTCTGACTGACTGAATGGAGATGAATCACTTGAAAGAGGTGCAAAAATTTCCACAGCAATTTGTAGCTTTTCTGAATAATTCTTAGGACCCAAGTGACTGGTGTAGCAATCTAGTGCTAATCAGGGACGTGAAGATATACGTTTTGTGACAGATTTAAAGGGTTGCCAGGGTGTAGAATGGAAAGAGACTGATGAAAGGCAATCTCCTCAAAACTGACACATTGGCAGTAGCTCTGGAAACAGCATCAGCAGTATCATATGAATATTTAAGAGAATATTTGGTAACCGAGACACTGAAGAAAGTAAAGCATTTAAAGAAGTAAGATTAGTAGTCCATTTCTTCACATTGTCAAATTAAGCGTTAAGAAACCTTGACAAATGTGTTTTTCAATTTACTGTTCAGGAACCTAATGTGGAAAGTATACACCTTCCTTCTTAATTCTCTTATGTCTTCTTCTGATGGGATGTGGTTAGAAATGATGAAATGCTTGGAAGAAGTTGATTTTGAAAGGGGCTCGACTCAGGCTTGTGGGATCGTAGAACTTTGTATAGAGTATCAGATTTCTTAGAGACTGGAGGCTGGCTAGTTGCAGAAATGTTGGCTGCATGGAAAACATTCTATGCAGCTGCTAAAATAAGAGGAAAAGCCACAGGCTGAGTAGGATCTATTTGTAGTAACTGATAACATTTTAGCAAGGTCTCTAACTTTTCCTTTTGTTTCCAATTAAATAATTCCTTTATTCTGCTGATGATGTCAGAAAATGATAACTCTTCAGCCAGGGAATATAAAGCTATATTTCCCTCAATCTCAGATTCCCAGTTTTCCAGTGAAGATACTTAGGAGGCATAGTCTAACCCTATGTCCTTAACATCCAATTCTGAATCAGAATATGAAGGAGAGGGGATCTTTTCCTTTAAGATTGAATAGAAGATTCAGATTGTAATGATCGAAAGGCTTTAAATAAGCCCTTGGCAAAAGGAGACTGTTCCTCTTTCTAACCCTTAGTTGAAGGGGTTACAACACTGAATGTATGCTTAAGTTTATGCATCTTCTTTCTGGTAGTCTTGTGGAAAAAGACCATGCCAATATATGTTCAACTCTCCAGGAATACAAATCCTCAGTCCACTGGAAATATATGACATCCCCCTTCCAGCTCCAGTAAGAATGGTTCTCCCCTGCTGAAGTGGAAATAGAAATGGCCTTGGAGGAAATGCTTTTCTCTCTAGTCTTAGTGGCTTCACAAAGAGCAAAGCCAGAACAATCAAAAAGCTGACTGGCATATGAAGATGCTGGTATGGCCTCAGCAGAGTCATCTGCCAAAGATTGAGGAAGACTGGAAGCCAGAATGGAAACCAAAGCCTCATTAGTTTTTCATTCATTGGGACTGGAGGGGAAACATCAGATGAACCAGAACCCAGCTTCATGATGCTATGGTTCAAAGTTTTCAACTTTTGATTTTCTAACTGCAAAAGAAGGGGAATTAAACCTACTCCTTTTACGTAAAAAGAACACAAACTGAACAGGGACAAATGTCATATTTCTCCCTAAGCAAAATAGGAAGGATGTGTGGTGATCTTTATAGGGGAATTTGGTGACCTCATGAATACTCTCCCATTCTTCTAGATATAAATTCTGAGAAAACAGATACAATTTTCTCACAAAAATAGGAAGTAAGTCCCCAACAGGGTACTTATTTTCTGACTTGACAAGACTAGCTAACTAATGAACCTGAAGAAGTCACAGCTGAGGGGAAGACTTGCTTTCAGCTTCAATTGCAAAAAAAAATTTTGATTGTGGCACTTGTATGTCAGCTTTTATGAGCTCTAACAGATGTATGATGCATAAAAGGTGTTCTAAAGCAGTATTTATTTGAGGCTCATTTCTTGAAATAGTATGTCTCAATTATCATATTTCAGTTCTGTAGTCTCTGTTCAATACCTGCAGTGCTAATGCTACTCTACAATAAAACTCTTCCATGACTCACTTATCATGAAATTGTTAAAATGTTTGATGTGTTAGATGAGAAAAATGACTTCTATCATTTCCTTCAGTGTTGATACATGTGAACTTTTCCATTGGTCAGTGATTCATTTCTGTCTTTGTCCAAGGAAGCCAGAGACTGGAAGATAAGATCCCACTGAGTAAGGTATGTTAAATGGAATGATCTGTTTTTGAAACCTGGTTGGGTTGTTATCAAATAGTTAAGCAATAACTGAGAAGTGGTTATGGGTATATTAAAGATTTACCCATGGCGGGCGTGGTTTGATCATGAGGATGAAGCCCATGAGATTAAACAAAGCAAACCTTGGGTAAATCTTCAATATATATATGGGAGATATAGTTAATAAAACGGAAACCTTAGAATTGCAGTGGATTTTACATTTGGGCTCTCATAGGGGGCACTGTCTGAATGACAGTGTCCCACTGAAACCTGTTCTGAAGTCTAGGAGTATCAATAAATGTAAGAAAGGTTTATAATATTTATGGTTTACATACAGTTATATCATGTAGTTATATATTATGCTCTGCAAATTGCACATGTATTTGTTTTGTAGTTTAGAAGGGCTAATAAATGTAAGAAAGGTTTATAATATTTATAGTTTACATATAGTTATATCATGTAGTAATATGTTATAATCTGCAAATTGCACATGAATCTATACTCATTATAGATCGTATTTATATTTAGATATTGGATTTATATATGTACCTTTTAGCCACATTTATAACTATAAATACGTGATACAGCTTTTATTTATTATTTTTACTTTATTTCATTTATCTTATTTGTTGAATATTTATAGTATCCTGTATGTATGTAACATGAGCTGCAGGGAAATTTGCTTAGACGCTACAATGTTATCTAATGTATCGTACATACAACTTAGACCAGGAATTTGTTACTTTGTCTTTAAATTGTAATTGAATTTAGATTTGCTAGCTTCTGAATGGCTATTTTGAATTTTCAGATCTAGAATTGTTATATAAGGATCTATGTCAGTTGTTATTCTTGGTCTGATGAAGCAATACTGAGTTATTGTGAAAGCGCTTACCATTGTCAAGTATTGGAATAAATTTAACCGGTGTTTTTACTCAATTGTATTTCTTATTGGAACATGTCTCCTTCACTTGGGAATTTTTGTATACATATATATATATATATATATATATATATATATATATATATATATATATATATATATATATACGCACTCACAAGTCAGTTATTGCTATCATATAATGATATTATTTAAGAAAGAAATTCCGTATTGTTCCTAAATAATGTCTTTGTATAATGGCGCCATGGTGTTCCTCCACATTATTTCCTTATTCTTTCACATTTATTGATGTACTGTGCATGTGTATGGGGCTTATGTTCCCATACTTGCACAGTACATCAATACTGTAGAAAACAAGCAAAGGAGGAAGGAAGATCTCCAATGTTTTTTTTTTTTTTTTATTTTGTAATTATAATATCTGGACAGTTGAGAGGTATGAGAGAGACATGGCAGAACTACAAGGAAAATCAGGTATGTTTCTTTAGTTTTGCAGAATGTACTTGATTTTCGTTCTATTTGATCTGTCCTCTGTATGTACCGCTCAACTCAAAAAATGTGGACAAAGCAATAAATAAAGTGGGGACAAAGGATCCAAAAGGGAACCATTTACAAATGCTGCTCTTATAAACTTAGAAAGCTGCAAGAATAATAATATTAGTGCTATTGTCCATTGTCTGAAGGAAAGAAAGTCTGAAACTGAAATGCATGCCATTATTTAATGACTTCATTCTGAAGTGATTTGTTGGAAAAACACATGAGAAACAGCAAAAAATATGAGGCAAAAGTCTGAATAGTCTTGCCTTTGTACATTATACCAATAGAAAAAAAGCCTGTCCACTCAATGGCACTACAGCGACTGAACTTTTTTCTACTGGTATATGTTCACTTTACAATGGGCATGCTGGTGGGGTTGACCATTCAGCATGCATGTTTTTGAATACCAATGAGCTATCATTTTATAATTTGAGATATATTCTGCAAACTGTTCCAGAAAGGTATATTTATGGTCTTTCGCTGAACATATTTAACTGCATTGTTAACTCCAACAAAAGGGGAACAAGTTGGAATCATTTTTGGTGCATTTATGCAAAGTTACGAAATGTCTTCAAGTTGGAAAGAGAATAGCAGAATAATAAAAAGTGCTGAAACCATAAAATTATTAGTAACCATTCCCTGATCCTTTATATATTTGTAAAATTTTGTGGGATTGATGCATAATGGTTTGAGCTGTTGAGTTAACAATAATAAACTTGTTAGCTTCAAAACAAAATAGCATGTTGTATTTTAACTAATTCCCATCCAAATGAGGTCTAGAGCTATGTAGTCTAACTTCTAATGGTTGCATATTGATCCTTTTGACAAACTAACAATTCCTCACAGCACAAACAAATGTTCATATCTCTTGAACCATAAGTATTGCTATACAATAAATGCTAAACTATTCAGCACAGACCAGTTTTTATGGTGGTCTCAATTTCTAGATTCTAGTTCTTAAACTGGATTTTCTAAGTCATGATAAACACAGTATATTAATTTTATACTGTTTAGTGAACAACTTACAACATCACAGAAACCACTTGACACACACATATACTGTTAGCAGCATGATATTCATCCAGCTGGGCTATAGTTTAAGGCTGAATAGCTCCATTTGTTTTGCTTGGTTACTGAGATATTTAAAGAAACATGACCATTATGACAATATAAGTTAATAGTACATGAAAATAAAGACAATGTAAGTTAAAATTATATGAGCAATCCTTAATATTTATTTTTTTAGACTACCACTTGTTCAACTATTAATATATTTGTGCTGTCTATCATATAAACTTTAAGATGAAATATATCAATAACTTGTGTGTAGTGTAGTTTAGGGATTACTGATGCAAATACAGATAGTCAATATTAGGTATCTAGAAGCTTTGCTAGGATGACCTTAAAAAACATCTGGAGGCATCAATAGGGTTTAATGTAACAGTGTTTAAGCTTGTGTATATCTAACCAATCTAAGGGTGAAATGTATACTGTTAAATATTAAATAGGCATAAGAATATTTGCATTAACCATAAAATAGTTCAGTTCTTTAGTTGCCTAGCCTGTGTCTATGTCTATGTTATGAAATAGAATAAATATGTGCATATTTGTGGATATAATGTAAAAAAAATCCAAAATTTTATTAATGGTAAATTATTTATTAACAACTTAATTTTACCAAAGAATAATTCAATATGGGTTGAGGTGGTTTTACTCTATACAGATGATTGTAGTGACAGAGATAAATTTTGACCTATTTTCCTCTTGGTTACGTAGTTCTGTACTTAATTCATGACTGTGTATGATACTGGAGTGTGGAAGCAGGAGACGAGGCTTAAGGCAGGTGGGCATGACTGTTTAAGAAGGTAGGATTGCTGCTCTGAATAGACAGAACTGGCAATAGCTGATGTGACATTTTAAAGTCGTGTACAATGGGAAAAAGGAAGTTGATGATGATGATGGGTTGTACTGATAAAAATGGATTTCCTTACAACTGCAGTTGCATACATTTTATTATATTGAAGTTCATTCTACATTGTGAAGTTACCATTGCATGATATTCTAATTTAGCTGATGATTATGCGGAACCCATACACATTTAAGACATTCCTTATTTCCTTTACAATAGTGGCTATGGATGCCTTGAATGCTGATATTTGCATTATTGGCAAATTTTAGAAATCTGTCATATCCATAATGGCTAACCATTGTTCTGCAGGGAGACTGTCTGCTACTTCTACTGATACTGCTAAGGATGATAATTGACTGTGTCAAATTTTCATTGGAATTAAATGTTTTTATGTTTTCACAACACGTTTTATATATATATATATATATATATATATATATATATATATATATATATATATATATTTCTAGTCTGTGTACTAATCATAGCAATTCTGCCAACCACTCTCCAAACAAGGAATATTCTGCAAACCTGTGCAGCTCTGTAAAAAATCCAAAATGTTTTTATATCTCTTTATTTCCTATTATGGAGCATGCATTTTCTGCAATTATGAGAGCCTTGGGGTCCAAAGCTTCTGTATTGCTTTTGAGAGCTCTTAAAATTATTTTTTTATATGTTTTAGCTAATGCTGCCACACAGTATAATAGCTTGCATAATTTGTTACCTATTACATTTTGCTAGAACTCTTTTGTCATTAGTAATGTCATTTGCCATATAGTACAGATCACACAGCATACAACCAAGTCTTCCAGGGTAGTATCTAAAACATTAATATGTTAAACATGGTTGGCCAAGCTAGTTTCATGAAACAGAAGGATAAAGTTTTAACTGTGACCCAGACAGCTAAGAGTGATTAGTGGCCCAAACATTGCAGAAGGCAGCTGGGGGGGGCAAGTAGATAACGGCTTAATGTAGGCTCATCCATCTTTGTGGTGATGGAAAATGGTCAGCCATTTTAAAAACACATCCATGTAGAGCCACATATACTCCTCACTATGCAGGTTTTCTTGCCACACCTATATCACTACATAAGCATATTTCCAAATACATGTACATACAAGTTATTATTTTTGCACCAACACATATATTTGTAAATTGTATTGTTTGTCTAGAACAATCATTGCTCCACTGTAAATACAACAGTTACCCTATATTACTATGAAAGTAACTGCTAGAACTTTTATGCAAAACTGTCACCCTATCAGAAGTATGACTCTCGATACTCTGAGTTCTGGCATGTTGAAAATTAAACTGTAATTCAGCGAGATACAAGTAAATTCCATACTTCACTTTTATAAATGTTCTGATTCCCTCTAATATAAGGGATTTGACCACCATATTTCTGTTATTTATACATACTAACTTTGAGCTTGCTGTATCAGTACTCATTTGATATGTCAAGATCTGCTTCAGTGAGTCCTGAAATATGGAGACTGAATGACCAAAGAAATTGACTTACATTTATCGAGACAGAGATGGCCATTTCTCAGAATATTCATATTTCTCTGCGACATAATGCTAACAGAGCTGGTATATATAAGTACAGGGTGTATGTGACTTGCTCTTCATATTGGGGGGTGCAGGAAGGCTTGTCCCCCTGCAAAAACAAGCTTAAAGGAAAAGAGCAATATATGATATTTGCTCTTCTGCATTTTCAGTATTTTTTATTGCACTAGCACCTGGCGTTTATGAGTGCCAATATTTCAATAGTTGTGGTATACTTCAGAGTAGGTAGAATATTCAGAGGCAATACAATAAACATTCACCCTATCTTGTTTAGATTTTCATTATTTCACTAGTATCCTCAAACTGTGAATACCCCATCCCCAAAAAATATTTAATGCAGCTTCTTTTTGTTAATATTTGAAAAGACTTGTTCTGGTATTCACTTGTACCTATATCAGAAAAGAGATTTTTTTTGTTGTTGTTATCATGAATGTTGGAGAAATGTGCTAATGTGCTTACTATTTTTGTTCAAAAGTATTTTACAAGCAGAGCACAAAAAAAAAAGTAAAACAAATGCCTTCACATATTACATTTTCATACTTCTTTTGCTTTGCTAGCCAATGATTTATATTATAGTATACTTACACTTTCATCAAAACCATAATCGTTGAGCATGACAACAGTAGTTCTTTGTGTAAGTCTAATACTTTCTATAAAACTGCCAACTTTACAGAAATACTACTTATAAGTAGTTTATTATACAAAATATGTAGTCAGCTATTAGGGTCATTGTCCTTTTAGACACCCAAAGTGTGACGATCTTTCGGAAAGTTGACATTATGCAGGACAAACCATGTCATTATCTAATGGAAATAAATATTTTCATTTTATTACCAAGATAAAGATTCTTGTGATGTGTAATGCTATTTATACTACTTGACTGTAGTATCAAAAATTTCTGTGACACTTGCAGAAAAGTCAGAAAATATTTTTTCTTTTAAAATATCAACACATTTACCATTTTTATGCCTCCCTCACCAACACAGGACTGAACTACCCAAATCAGGACTGCTCCGCAGAAAAAGATAGGTGGCAATCCTATCAACTAGGTGCACTAATACTGTTTCTTATCTTTTCTGCAATAAAGACTGTGGAAATCATTTTGACAGCTTTGGGCCAGATTCAGGAAGCCTCCGTGTAAGAGTTATAACTCTTACACGGAGGCTGCAGTTAAACGGTGTGATGTCAGCATGTCATGCATATGCATGAGGTGCATGAGGCATGCTGAATCACACTGTAACTCTTACACGGTCCGTGTAAGAGAGTAGGGGGTGTGTCTGTAGGCTAAGCCCTGCATGCGGACACGTCCCCGTAAGTGTAGAATGGCTGAATGTAAACAGCCATGAGAGAGGCCATGGAAATGTAAATAAACACACTACACAACACATTCCCCCACAGACCATCAGTGTACAAAGTGAACAGAGGCTATAAAATGAGAATAAAAACTGTTGTATTTTTTAAACCCGTAAATGTTTGCTACTGTGTGCGCTCGTGTGCTACTAGCGCAACTGCAGTTAGCAATCAGTGGAAAAGGATATGAGAACTAAATATGCAAAGTAAGCCAAGAAGAAATAGCTTAGCGGTAGAGTTGCCGGCTTAAGAATAGGCAGGCAGGGTTCGAGCCCACACAACAACCTTTTTTTTTTGTAAATAAGCACTAAACAAGCCCCTGACAGTATTGTCCAAATGTAAAAGTATACCCTTTTGTAAAATGGAATGAAATGGAGCATATATATTGAAGTAACACAATAATAAAAATAATTAGAAATGTGCTGATAGCTAAGCTGCTGTGAGACACAGTGCCCGTAGCTGCGTAGTGTTTAAAAAGCTGCAAACTGTATGCCCGATGCCAAGCACCGGTTTAACAAGCTGAAACTGTTTGCAACTAGCTGTGCTCAGCTTAACATGTGTGTCACTAGCCAATTAAGGTTTATCCCAGCGCACACCGTTTGCGTGCCGCTCCCACACGCTAACTGCCAGTGCGCATGCGTTAGCTCCGCGCAAACGAGCGCAGACCTGGTTTAAAGTGCCTAAAAGTGCTTTTGGCATGTTTGATTGACAGGTCCTCAACACATTTCTGCCTGAAAAATAAAAATCAGTGGTCAGATTCGAACCCAGGATACCATGCACTATAGTCAAGGTACTAAACCACTAAGCCATGACAGCAATACCTAGAAATGCAGAAATAGCATATATATGGGATAAAATACAGAATGGAGCATGATAAAGCATTTTCAGTGAAGTAGATACAATTCCAAAACGGCCAATCAGAGAAATGTGCGGGAAAAGCAGCATATATAAGCTCCATAGGCGGGAATACACACCATAACCGATTGTAGAACAGACCTGCAGTCAGAATGAGTGGAGTAGGTGAGGGACGTTGCTTTCGAGCACAGCGTTGGGGCATTGAGGAGTCCAGATACATGGTCTGGCTCCTTGTCCATCATCACGAGGCCCAACTCATGCAGGGCCAGGTCTCATGGGGAGCGTACAGGGCGGAGGCATGGGACCAGTTGGCTCATGATCTGACCAGTGCTACTGGCATTCCACGCACTGGTGAGCAGGTCCGTCACCACCATGCGGACCTGAAGCGGCGTAAGCAAGACCAGTTGACCCAATGGATCCAGGAGGCCCGGGATATGCCCAACTCCCCACTACTGTGTAAGTTACATTTTACTCATGTATGTAAGGATTTCAACTAGCTGATACCATGGAGATGTGTAGTCCAATATTACTTCCTTTGTATTACAGCTGCAGGTGTCCGCTCTGCGAACCGTGAGACGCATGACCGTAGACTGGCGCGGCTGCGCCACCATGCAGGTTAGTAACCCCATCTAGTACTTGTAAATAAATATCATAGTGTAGCATGTATCAGAACACTGCAGTGTATTGATTAAAAGTAATCTAATGTGCAAGCAAGAATTGAAAGTTTGCAGGTATGGCTGCAACAAGTTCATCAGTATGCAAGTGTGACTGGAAAAATAATTTATAGAAATAAATAGTGCTGTAATACAGATGACCCACCATTAATTAAATGTAGTATAACCTGCAGTAGTCTCCAGAGTACAGCTTCAGAATCTGAGGTAGTCAGATGTGTGATTTATCCCCTGTTGAAATGCTGAATCATGACAGAACTGAGGCTGTTGGAAAGTGTTTGAATCACCACAGGTCTAATATGTGAACAAAGCCTAGAAGTACCAACCTGAACTGTGAAGTTGCAGGATGTGTGAGAGTGACAGAAAGGGTCATGTATGAATAAATAAAGTAGTAATAACCCCTGAATATATAAGCCTCGGTGTGTTTCTACAGAACTAAACGCATGCGGGAAGTACAAATTAACATCCCAAACTGATGTCAGTGTGTCTGCATCTGGAATGTCTATGCCAAAATCTGTATATGGTAATAACAGTAAACAATTTGCAGATAGAATGAATGATTATCTGACAGACTAAACAGCCATAGTTGTCCCCTGTCCTGTCATGAAAGTGTAGCAGGATGATGTATCTGATCAAATTCAAAATAAGAAGGATAGTGATGTATTTGTAACAGGTCTAGCATGACAGCCAAATAAAAATCATTTTAAAAAATCTGACTCAAGTTAATTGTGTACCTATTACAAATGTATATCAATGTGTAACTTATGAATATGTCATCATTTTCTTTCCCCACCCCACCCTATAATTGATAATAAAACACCAACTAAATATTGGTATGTGAACATTTCATTAACCATGGACATTTGTCCATTTAAAAAATATATGCATGTCTGTTTGTGCATGTGCCCTGTTCATACCTGCAAACCCGATGGCCTGTTGCCATCAATCAACCCTGCATGTTGTTTAATTGTGTATCCCTGTTCAAATAATGTATGTGATATTGATATGCCCGTTGTTCAATGGTGTGAATATCCGGGTTTTTGTTTAATGGGAATACCAATGCATGCTGTTACAACTAATTTGAATGGAATAATATGCCACTAACCCAAACTAACATAACCACTCACATACCTAGAACGTTTGGGAAGGCGGGTCCCAGCGAACCCACCTCTCCCACCTCAGCTGGCGACTGCACCTGGCACTAGTGCCCAGGCTGGACCCTCCTCCGGTGGCCCTGTGCCACCTTCGGGTGGAAGCGCTGCAGGGGACGGGGCCCGTCCCCCCTCTGCAAGTGTGGCCGGAGGAGTACGTCCACTCACCCTCCAAGGTGTCTGGTCTGTGGTGCGAAGGGAGATCCAAGACTCTGTTCTTGGGCCCCTACGCCAGCTCGAGGCTCGGGTGGCACAGCTTACGGGCATGCCCATAGCCCCGTCTACAGCCCCAGCACAGCCCCGTCCTGGGCTGTGAAGGAACAGTGGCAACTGCCTATGGGTGGGGATATCAGTTCCACTGTTGCCATCTGTGGGCTCATGCATCTTGGATATCCCAACCTCCGTCCCCGTCAATTGTGTAACCCCCCCACTTGTGTCATACACCGCCCCTGTATGCGTCTTGTCTGTCTGTTAACCTACCCAACCTACCTCTCCAGCTATACCGACTTCCTTCACCTGACATCCCACTCTCACCTGAAAAAAAAAAAAAAAGGGCACTCTGTCCCACAAAAAAATTACGCCCCATACATAGCTGTCCATGTTGCACACATGTCCGCTGGACATTTAAACTGTTAATTGCAATTGGCTCTACAACAAATATTGATGTTGTCCTGACACCTCTCTCAGGGGTGGAAGGTTTCAAATGTCTCACCAAAATACATAGAAATACACAGCTGTTGCTACGAAAGACATGGGCATCTATGGGCCTTACCTACATCCTTCCTGCAAATCCCACGCTTGTTTCCCTACTGTCTTACCCTCTTTGTGACCCCTTTTTGAACTTTCCTGTCACCCCATTTTCTTTCTTTCAAAGAAATAAGCAGGTGTGCGCTTGTGTTAGCGGAGCTCACCGCCAGTGCATGCGTGAGCTCAGCAAGCAGCGCAGACCTGGTTTAAAGTGCTTAAAAGTGCCTTTATGGCACTTTGATTGACAGGTCCTGTACTCAGTTTGAAAGTTAGCAAAGAAAAATAAATTCCCATTGTCAGTCTCGAACCCAGGACCTTGGTAACATTAGTCTGCATGACCTACCACTAAGCCATGCCTGCCTTACAAGAACACAGTGCTAAAATAAATATAACATGTAATAGTAGGAATCAGTATAAAGGCAATATAGGAGATGTACTATCCAAAGCATGTCAGGTAGAGTTTTAATGGCCAAATTACTGGATTCCCATACTAGTTCAGTGTTAACAGAAACAGCCCTGCTACTTGTTAGCTTGTACATAATAAAGTAAGGTAATGTACATATATGAAGGTATGTATATCTACACATACATATATATAAATATATATTAATACATATGAAATATAGTTGTAGGTGTCAGTATCCATGCACACTCACTACAGGAAACAGTGAAGATAAATGCAGCAACCAGAATCTGCAACACAGCCTGGCTCCTGTGAGACCTACTAACCCTTTAACTGCTTAAAGGTGCCTCCAGCACTTTGATTGATAGGCCCTATACTCAAGTCAAAAGCAGAATATAAGCATACTAGTAGGCCCTACCACAAGACTATTGTAACACTGGTCTGTATGACCTACCACTAAGCCATGACTCTCATACAGGAATATAGTGCTAAATAAGTGGAACATGTAATAGTAGGAATGAAGATAAAGGCAATATAGTATGTCTACTACCCAAAGCATGTCAGGCAGACTTTTATAGTCCCAATTACTGGATTCCCATACTAGTGTAGTGTTAACAGAAACAGTCCTGCTAATTGTTAGCTTGTACCCAATAATGTCAGCTAATGTACATATATGAAAGTATGTATATGTACACAGATATATATATATTTATATAGCAATACATATGACATATAGTTGTAGGTGTCAGTATGCATACACACTCACTACAGGGAACAGGCAAGAGAAATGCAGCAACCAGAATCTACAACACAGCATGAAGCATGGGAGATGTACTAACCTTCACACTCACAGAACACTGTCAACAGCATACCAGCATGGTCCACGCCCTACAATCTGAAAGGGCAACGCCTATCTCACATACCCTTTTATAGCAGTGTCCTGAAATCACAGTGAGACATGCAATCAGTACACACCTGGCTGCATGCAATTAGCAAATGCTGCCTTACAATTGGTGCAGAGGCCATCACATGGACCTATGCAGATACCTACAAAAGCATCGAGTACCCACACTACACTCATGCAATACATTCATTGCACAAAACCTACAGAGAAAGAGAGAGAGAGACAGAGAGAGAAATAAAACAAATATAAGGACAGCCAGCAGCAAAAGCAGCAGAAAACAGCAAGCAGCAGGGAGCAAGCAGCAAGCAGCACCACTGGCACAGCAACAGCTGCCACAAACATAGGTAATGCAAAGTAGCAGGTTAATCCTGTGTATACTGTGACACCTCCAAATGTATCATAGTTCACTATCTATAGGTATGTCCATGAGATAGGTTGTGTGTACATAGTCCTGAAATATAAACATATGTAATATTGCTGTACATGTTGCCCATACTTAACACTTCCATAGCTTAGAACACAAGGCCAGTTGTGCATATGATGCAGTAGTTCCCAGGGTCAGTAGAGGTTCCTCCTCATTGGTGTGGGACCACTGTGTATGTATGGCACTGTTCAGGTACATATCCTGTAGTATGGCCAGGGATTAATATCAGTCTGTCATGTGGTGCTATGTCCTCCAGGGGTGAATGTAGCACACATCCAGGGATACCATTTCGTAACAGTGATGCTATGTGTTCTGCAATGATGAGGGTGGCTCTCACCTGGACATGTGAGAGGATAGGGAGGTTACAGTCATCTGGGATAACTAATACCACATGTGTAGGAGAATGGGGGTACCTGCACCTAAACTGTCTGCAACAATGTTGCCAATATCTGTGCATTTGGTGAATGTGAAGCATCTTAACACTGCTGACCACAGATGCCTTGCCATCATGTGAATCTGCCCTGTGCTGCAGTAGCCTCCTACTATTGTTATACAATATGCCTGTATCTGTAGTCCACTGGACAGGATTAATAAGTGGTGTGCAGTTGTTCTGGGTTAGATATGTGTGTGCACAGTACATGCAGTATGTGGGATGTCTGTGGTAAGCATATGCAAAGGTGCCGGCGGTGTGTGTTGTGGCTTCCACTGGCCCAATGGGCTGCATGGATAGCATCACTGTCATAACTAGTGAATAACTGTGTAATTACATGCATACATAGCAAGGTAGTGTACTGTGCTTGTGGTGTTGTTCGGATATGTATATCCAGGCTGAGTAATGTGTGTCCACATCACAGGGTTGGATGGCAACACGCATCCAGTATGTAGGGATGAACACCCAGAATGTGTCAGACGTGTCGCCTGTGCAGAAGTATCCGGCCATTACCTGTGCATCCCCCACAACACACACACATGCAACATATGGCAGAAGTACTATAGCAGTACACACATGTTCATAGGTTCATACTAGGCTATTTGCCCTACGGCATTGGTAAGCCTAGTAGAATGTGTTTGTCTTTTGCCACCCAATTACAAGTTATGCTGCTATGCCCTTGTCCGACGTTTGTATACTGTGCTTCTGTCTAACAGTGACATAGAAGTGATACCTGGGGTACAACTATGATCTCCATCCACTCATCCAGATTCCTATGGAAGAGAGTCAATGAGGGACTCTGCCTAACCTGTAGTGTGAGCTCATTACAGAGTGAAGGGTGCCTCTCGGTTAGGAATATGCCCCTCCAGCATGTCCATGTATGCCAGTGCTGAGGTCCAGCTCTCCTGAGCATGTGGCTGTATGGGACTCTGATTGCCTGAGGTGCAGCATGTTCATTACTGCTGGGTAGGACATGGCTGTATATGGCACACACAGATTGCCTCTGACCAGGCAGTATGCCACTGAGTTCAGCTGGATGTACTTTACCTGGGCAGCATATGACATCTGTGTGAGCCAGTGCATCCCCTTGATGAGGTACTGTTGTCCTGTACCAGTTGCTGTAGGTGTCTGGTTAGGTACATCCCAAAAGGTGCATTGTACGCAATTATAGGCCTGATGATGGATGAGTAAAGAGGCACAATGACCTCCCATGCCATACATGTGAATCCCTCATGATTAGCTGGGCTATATAACATGTCTTTCAACCCACGTTGGCCATGTGGTTGACAAATGACAGACCGCTACCATGTTTCTTCCCCAGGTCCCCAATTACGTCTTCTGTACTCAATGGCCTAACACCTATGTTGTACTTTGCCACCAATGTGGAGGCGTGGGAATCTGCATTGAATACTGATACTCCCCCTCCCTTGTTCAAGTGTCGGGGCCGACAAGAATGGTAACAGCTATAACTTGGTAGTACTGGTGTGCTCCTGTGAAACCTGAAACAGGTTCATGTTACTGCACAGATATCGATGTCCAGAATGCTAAGTAGGGTTTTGAGTGCGTGCATCCTGAGGTCTAGACTTTCCGTGTTGAGTAGCATCCCTCTTACTTCCTCATCCTTTGTGATACAAATGGATGTGGGTATGCCTTATGAGCCTTGCCCAATACAGGCACTATGGGTGTAGCAAGAGGCTCCGCCAAATTCCAATAGGACAGGGGTGACAGGTGCAAGCTGGCCCTAGCAAAGCATACCACCCCAAGATGGCAGGCATTGGCACACCTGTGAATGACACCAGTATGTCAGTCAATTGATGGAAGGGATCATCGTGCCTTGATATTGTGGCATTGTTCTTGGTGAGGGTCGGTGCTACTCAAGGTCAGGGTCAAACTGTCTTGGGCTACGTGCTCAGAGAGCTCTGTACTGTCTCATGTCATGTAGTCCAGGGAGGTATGTGTCAGGTCATTCACACCAGCATGGACATTGACTGAGTCATACCTGTACTTGCCTTGGGGTTACCTGAGTGTTTGTGTTATGTGGCAGGTCATAGTGCCCGACAGGCCACACACCGTTACCCTCACCTCGCTAAGCCTGGTGAATGTGATGTTAGTGTGCCTGATGATAGAGGCACCTAGTACAGGTGTATGAGGTGTGTTGTGTACTGTTAATGGCTGTGAGTGTTCAGCACATTGGCTTTGTGTGATATGTGTTGCACGTGTACGTTTCCGTGGTAGTGGTTGCCTGAGTGTCTACTTAGGAGGTCTCTGCTGCATAGGCAGACCTGTAGTCCGAGCCTACAAGTATGTTCACGTGTGATCATGTGTTAGTTCTGCTGTTGTGGTAGGTCTATGTGAGACTGGAAGTGTAGTGAGTGTGGTTTCCCTTGCCACCTGACTGGTTATGGCGGTATTGAGTAGACAGAGCCTAGCCTCCAGTTTGGTATATGGTTGCATCACTCACATGAGTTTGAATTTGTTGTTAGGAGGAGGGGGTTGTCTGTGTACATGCAGCTGTTCTAACATTGTCTCTGGAGTACCACACTCACCAGCTGGACTGGGGAGGGAACTGACAACTGACCTCTGGACATGCTAGAATACTATTGTGAATTCCGTAATAATTGAAAACAAGGTCCAGTGGGGAGTGAGGGTGTAATGATATTACCTACAACTGCTGACTGATATAAAAGCGTCACTGAGCAAGTGCCAGGTAACCTAAGTGCAATGTGTCACAATTAAGTAAATGCAACAATGACAAGCAGTCACTTGCTGTCATGTGTAACATGGAAGTATGTACAGTAAGCAATGCAGATATCAGTAGTGAGTCACAGACGTGTTGAGAAGCTGTGTATTATGTGGAAGTAGCATACCAGTGAAATAACAAGCTAACAAATAACAAGCATATAAACAAAGGTAGATCCAGGAGGCCTGGATGTAGTGTTTGCTAGAGCAAACAAGGTGTAGCAATGTCAGTAAGTTACAGCTCAGATATGCAGGCACTATAAACCTGAAACCAGATGTCCCCAGCTATGAATGGCAGAGTACAGCCTATTGTCACACACGAGTGCAGACCACAAACCTTGTTAATGTTAAATAACTGGCCTGAAGGCCAACTGCCTATACCAGAACTAATACACTTGTACACTGGGCCCTCAATCAGCAGTTCCCAACTTCAATGGATGAAAGATATGTGTCCTGCCACCACAGCGCTTGCCACAAACCTCCCTAATGTAAAACAACTGGCCTGAAGGCCAAGTGCTTAGTCAAAATGACTTAGAATGATAGCTACACTGTAATCAAGTTACAACCAAGCAGTAATAAGTACAATTTAATACTCCCTGTATAGAATGTGTACCATGTATTGCTGAGATATTATGCTGATAACCTGTTTGTGTACCTTTCCAGATCGACATGGCTCCAAAAAGGAACCCAGCATATTCTGCTGCAGAAGATGACATGATTCACCAGAGCCTGGTGCGTGACTATGCCATCCTGTTCTCACGCACCACCCAGAATCAGCAGGAGAGGTCTGCACTGTGGCAAAACCTACTTAGCAGGATAAATGATGTTGGCATGCATAATAGGACATATGAGCAGGTGAGACATCACTGCAGTGATTTGATTAGAAATGTCCGCCAGCGTGCTGCAGATATCCGCAGGCAACAGGTTGCCACAGGTGGGGGGGTGGCCACACATCCCCCCCTCACCAGACAGGAGGGGCTACTGCTAAGTGTTGTGGATCCAGCCCCAGAACAACAACAGCAGTCATGCATCATGATGGAGGTTGGATCCACACAGCAGCAAGACACAGAGCGTGCAGGTAAGATGCCATATTTATTTATTGTTATTACTCAGGTCCGCTTGTAGGTAACCACACAGTTTTATTGCACAGAAAAACCAGTCACTTAAAAAGGTTACCTACAAGCGGACCTGGGCACTTTTTTCACATTACTGGTTGGTTTCGAGTGCCTACACCTTGTTTTTGGTTATTGTTATTACTGTTACATTTGTTGACCAAGATAGTCTAGCTGGATATATGTCCACTTTCAGTAGAGGCCTGGGGAGAAAAGCTCCACACATAACATAATAAAGGCAGACAGACAAGTTGTTAATACAGACAGCCAACAGAATAGAAATATACACCAGCCTGTTAATTAAATCAACATACATTTAAGGAACTCAAACAGTTTAGAGTCATACACAATGTACTGTCGGTTTCAAAGCAATTCTACCTAAAGCATAACGGTTATGCAATAAGGCAAGAGCCATATAGATAATACTTAGGACTCAGAAGGGTAGAGAAGTAGAAGGAGTATGAAAGATAAAATAATAGGGAAGAGGCAGGGGTCAAGAAGGGAAGTGAGGAAAAGAAGGAAGACAGTCAAGAGGAGGTGGGAGGGATGGGAGAAGTAGGTCAGAGCATAGAAGGACATCAAGGTGAAAGAAACAGGGTAGAAGCTAGTTTCTATGCACAATGAAGGGGTTAAAGGTAAAGAGAGGGTGGGGAGAGGGACATTAGCCTGGAGTCCAACAAGAACAAAGCCAGTGGTTCTGGAAGTACAGTTTGAGTTGTCGTCTGAAGAGAGGTAAGGGTGAGATTAGAGTTAACTCCTGGTATATACATATGACCGTTCTGTACACTGTCACTTCATGCACGCATAAGGTGTGCATGTGGTATGTATATGTCATCATGATATGTAATTGTGCATGTGTGATACAGACATTATGAGCAGCTGATGTGTATAAGGGAACTAGTGTACTATTGTACTGTATCATGTGCAAAACAAATGGCACACTTGCGCCCACTGACATTACTCTCTTCACACTTCCAGGTCCCTCCCATCTAGCAACGAGGCAAGCCATACATGCTGGTGAGTGTTCTTAACATTACCTGATAAACAATTTATAATACTAGTAAGAGTAGTGTAACGCTGTAGTAGACATGCTGGTGAGTGTGTTAATAATAACTGTAATACCAGTTGTACTAAATTAAGAGTAGTGTAACACGGTACTGATGTGTGTGTTTACTGTGGGGTGTGCATGTGTGCGAGTGTGCCTGTGCCCATGTGTGCATGTGTGTTAGTGTCCATGAGTGCATGTGTCCATTTCTGAATGTGTGCATTAGTATTGAAGTGCATCTCTGTCAAATATGTGTTGGGACTGTAATCTGTGTTCCCTGTTTTCCTCCCGTAGGTTCTGGTGCTGCTCTGGTGACCTGCAGCAGGGAACCTGAATCTTGTGCCCCAGGTACTGATGATGATGAAATGTCTGTAATGGTGCAGGAAGGTGTGTCTGGGTCTACCATTGATCAGCCAATTGACAGTACACAGCTGTCAACCCCGTCAATGCGCACAGTCATCCTGCCATTACATCCTTTGTCCCCATTGTCCCTAGGTGATGGACAGTCTGCAGTGGGCATAGATCAGGGTAATGTGGTACCTGTGGTACATGCATCCCCACAAGGCAGCCATGAGCAGGGTCTTCCAATGGTACCACACAGACAGTCGCCCATGGGTTCTCGTGGGGGCATCCGTGGCCGTACTGCCTCTGGCCAACGTGCCCACGGAGGTATGTCAACCTCCACTATGTTCAGAACTGTCATGCAGGCACAGGCACGTATGGAAAGGTACACCAGACAGGGTCTGAGGGAGCTGAGAGCATGTCGCACAGCCAGGACAGACGGCATGTATGACGTTGCGAATGCTATCCGTAACCTCACAGATGTCATTGACAGACGTTGTGGGGGCATAGAACAGCTGCTCCACAACCAGATGTCCATGGGCCAGGGCAATGGTGTGCGTTTGCGATGTCGATGTGGCCGTATGCCAGCAACAGCACCAGCTGGCAGTGGCCGCGGATGACAACAGGCCCACTCACGCACCTCAAGTGCCAGCACCAGCCCCAGCAATGCTGGGTCTGTGCTGTCATCAGGATGCCCCAGGAGACCACATGCACGTGGCTCTGGACAGTCCCAACAGGGAACTGTGTCCAGTCAGCACACCCCTGCTTCTGACGACAGTACCCAGTCTGGGTTAGTACCGGATATGGCCCATAGCACCCCTGCCAGGCACAGGTACCGTGTTTGTGCCCACAGACACTGATCTGGATGACCTGACAGGTGCAGTCTGTGGCTGTCCACAAAACCCTGTACATGGCAGCCATTATGTGTGACTGTGTGCGTGCTTACACACATGCAGAAACCTAACACCAAGGGCAAACACATACACACACACTCTGCACCAACACTGGTCCACCCTGTACTGCTGCCCCTCACAAACACACATACACACACATGTCAATTGGTGTCACCAGTGGCTGGCTTGGGCATACCTAACCCACACCCTGTGCATATGATGACACTGTGCCACCTCCTGCATACTACAACATTGGTGCAGGAAAAGGTATACACGTTGCTGATGCACAGGGTGACCACATAGATGTGTATAAGTAGTAACATGTTTGTAACTGTTCAGTGTTCCAGTATGATTGTGTGTATATCCCAGCAGTCCTGCTGCAGTAACTGTATGAATGTCCTCAATTGTTATCTGCACCCATACTACTTACCAAAGTGTACCAGCTGCACACCATCACATGCTAACATTGACAATGGGAATGCGCATCATGTGCTGTTATGTAGATTCAGCTATATGTATCTGTTCTGTCACACATGCATTTATACACACCCTGCTACCCACACACATGCACACGCTCACCTGCCATTCCCATAATTTATTACCCTACATGAGTAGCTGTCGATACATGACAGGTACACATTTGAGAAGTGCACTATGTTGTTTACTACTCACTTCCTCTTCTCTACCTGTACTCACAGGGTGCAGGCAACCTCATCAGTTCAAAGATGTAATGTGCATAAGGTACTGTGGTGCCCTGATTGCCACATCAAACATGTTTCCCATATGGAAATGCACACACAGATACTTCCCACATCCACACATTTGCCACATACAGGCTTCAAAACACTATCTAGGTATATTCTGGTACATGTGCGTGTTACAGTAGCATGTAACACTATACTGAGTACTGGCAGTTGTCTGTTGTCATGTTGTTTGTATAGAATGAAAGAATTGTTTGATTATCCTACTTTGTTTTGTGGACATTACTTGAAAAAGTGTTACCTTACATGTGTTATTGGTGCCACCACCTTCTCTTTTGTAGTTTTGTTTGTATAGGGTGCTGTCAACATCACTGCTTGTTAAGGGTAATGAGCACCCTGCAGTGCATAGCCCCATGTGGCAAAAGCCACATCCCACCCCCATCATTGTGCACACACACTAACCCCACCCACAGTAAAACACATACTTTCCATTTGCAAGATTCAAACCCATATCTAACTGTGTTATGTCAGTAGAAACAGACACTTTAGCAGAGTGTGCTATATGCAGTAGTTGTGGAAATCCTTTCTAATACTGTACTTAGAGGGTGCTGACATCATCTGTGTGTAGGATGAGGGATGTGCACCCTGTAGTGTGTTCGCCCAGTTGGCAAAAGGCACTTATCCCTCCCAGCATAGTGCACACACATAAACCCCACTCATACTAACACACATACATTCCCTTTGCAGGATTCACCCCCTACCTAACTATGTTATGACACGGGAGAAAGATGCATTAGCAGAGCGCGCTATGCAAATTACTGGAGGACTTTAATACAGGTAATATAGTTATAGAGTCCTGACATCATCAGTGTTTCAAAAGGGGGATCTGCATCCTGTACTGTACTGTCACAGCTGCTAATAGGGGCATTTCCCACACACACATCGATGTGTTCGAGGTTTGCATATGTGGTGGATCCAGTACTCCAGTGTGATTTGTATATGGTTTGATTGCAACAATGAGGGATATACTGGTGGTGAGCAGTTTGTACTCATGTTTGTGATGATCAGGTCTAGTATATCTGCCCCTCTTGTGGGAAGGTTGGTTACCTGTTCCGTAGCTGAAGAATGTCTGATCTATGTGAACCCTAGAGCTTGGGTATTGTGGCTTGTGTAATGTTCGCAGTCTATGCTTGGGTATCCGATGTCACCCAGTATGATGGTGTTTGCAGAGAAATCTATACTCTCCTGTGTCAGCATGAAGGCTGTGTGGGAGTCGTGAGTTTGAGAGGGTGCTGTAAGAGCTCCTCTGTGTCTCTTTCCATGTGGTCCAGGGAGGTACATCTCAGGTTGTTTGCACCAGCATGGACAATGACTGCCTCATAGTTGTACCTGCTGTGGAGTGACCTGTGTGCCTGTGTTATGTGGCACATTCTATCACCCGACAGGTAGCTAAATGTGACCCTCACCTTGCTCTGTCTGGGGGACGGCACGTCTGTCAACAGCTCATGTCAAGCAAGTTCACACCCCTCATAAATGATGTGGAAACCTTCAAAGGCCCCAGGCCTGTTGGAAATATGGACCAGACTGCAGATACCTGTATAAAGGCATTCTATGGACACATTCAGGAATGCATGGATCATGACACCACATATGAAAGCATGACCCAATTCTCCAAAGGCAGATGTCCTGGGTGCCGGACACCAGCCATAAACACACTATACAATAGAAGGATGACGCCACCACGTTACAACAACCTCCCAAAATGTGAAGGCACCACAGATGGTTATTGGAAGACAACTACAGGCACCCATACAATTGTCTAAGGCCATCTTTGAGAGAAGGTTCCACAAGCCACTGAGGATAATCACAAGGCTGTCTGTAGTTATGTTAGGAACCCGGGTGGTACTACCCAGATATGCTCAGAGGTAATCCAAGATGTCACACAAATACAAAACACACAGACATTGCCATCATCCTAGTGGACAGGTTCACTGCTGCCTTCTCCCCACCACACTGAAAGGGCAAATATGTCTTGCGGCAGAGTGCCGCCCCCCCTGACATCACAGATGCTCAGGTAAGAGATGCCCTTCCCAAAGCAATAAACACTGCATCAATGGGACCAGACAGTGTCCCAGGATGTGTCCTACATGAACCACAAGAAGAGCTACACCCAGACATAACACCACTGTTCAATCCCGGACTTACTACACGATATGTGGCCAGAGAGTGGCGTACAGCAACAGTGGTCCCTCTACATTCAGGTGGTGCCTTCACGGATCCTGGACACTATTCGCCCCATATGTCTGACTAGCTTTGTCTGCAAAGCTATGGCAAGGATCAACATGAACCTCACATATCTAGATATTGTGTACCTACAGACATGTCACCATATACAGTTTGGCTTTGTTGATGGCAGATCCTGCCTCTCAAACCTGTTTGATTTCTTTGTAACAGTCACCAAGGCCACTGTCAAGGGAAGGAGGTCTACACAGCCTACCTGGACCTTGCATAAGCCTTTGATACAATACCCCACTTGTGCATTATAGGGAAGCTCACCAGTGTACATATTAACCCCTATGTCACTATGGTTATTGCACACTGGCTCAAGGGCAGAACACACATGGCTAGACTTGCTGGAGCCATGTCAGCCTCCAACCTGGTA
The DNA here is from genome assembly GCF_019279795.1 of Protopterus annectens. Lineage (NCBI taxonomy): Eukaryota > Metazoa > Chordata > Ceratodontiformes > Protopteridae > Protopterus > Protopterus annectens. The sequence goes on from NC_056735.1 coordinate 477,467,238, forward strand.
CAAGTGGTGTCCCACAAGGCTCAGCCCTGGGAGCTGTCATGTTCATCATATATTTACCATAGGTACAGCTCAACATGGAAGTACTGTGGCTGAGCAAGTCACAGGGGACTGCAAACCCTACTTGGTGGCATACTGCCTCTTCATAGGCAATCTGTGCCTGACATATAAAGCCATGTCAAACCCTCACTTAATGGCCATGCTGCACCTCAGAATATCCAGATCCCATCAGCATACATGCTGGAACGACTTGAACTTCAGGAGTGATATGCATAGGACATGCTGGAGGGGCACATTCACAACTCTGGAGGCTCCCTTCATTCTTGAATATTATCCCAATAGAGGTTAGGCAGACTGACTCAGTGACTGTCTTCAAGAGTGATATTAATGACTGGATGTGACTTCGTAGGGTTACCCTGGGTATCACTTATGTGTCACTGTGAGACAGAGGCACAGTATACTAACCTTGGAAAAGGGCATAGCAAGACAGATTTACAATGCATGTTGAAAGCCACACACATTCTGCATAGGGGGATACATGCCCTGGGCAGACATGAACCTATGGACCTATGCATCTTGTTCACCATTGGCCCTATGTGCTGTTACTCACCAATGCAATCTCAATACTATGGTAGCATGTGCAATGGTCAGTTGTCAGTCACCTCTATGGTACAGTTGTGGGATATGTGTGTCATGTAGTACTGTCACAGCTGCCACATGTACACAGTCAACCCTATCCCCTGCCCATGGATGTACAACACATGTATGAGATGGAAACACATGGCCGAACTGTGGACTAAGCACTCTGAACCCAGTACTGGCATAACCTGTCTGGTGGCATGAAATACTACAGTGACAGCAATACCAATCTGATGTGGACCTACACGGACAGCAATACAAGCATGGAAACACACCAGGTCAGTTGTGGAGCCTAAGGATAGCATCCTGCATGACTGGCAGACATCTCTGCAGCTGGCACACAGGCATACATTAGGCCTGCACACAGCACTCATAACACATAGCACACAAATCCTGTGTGTCAAACAAGCACAGTCTGTACAGCTATACAACACTACTGCTGCAGTTGTGTTAGGTACCCTTATTGTCCAGTACAGTGAGAACATGCTCACCAGGCTGGACAATGTGTAGGTCAGTGATATGCTCATGGAGCACTGTGGTCCACCACATAACACAAACATACAGGTCAGTCAGATGCATGGACACATATGACTCAGTCATTGTCCATGCCACCACAGCTGATGTGGGATGTCCCTCACTGGGATACATGATAGGGAACATGGAAGGGATCACTGAGCAAGTGACACAGGCTGGTAGACCCCTGACCTTGGTTGGCATCAGACCCTCACCAGGGATTCTGACATATTACTGAATGCTAATGAATTAGTGTAGCTACGACACCCTGGCTGAATGGTTCTTAGCATGCTGTCACTGCATTGCTGTGGAGTAACGTCTTACCACTCCCACAACAGGTGAAAACATGCAGCACCTGTACATCAGCAACATGTAGACTATATGCCCTCAGACCAGGTGTGTATCCCTCACTACTAGGCTGATAGCATCTACATCTCACACTGTATATACACATCCCACATGCAGCACCTGCACAGAAGACCACAGTCATAATGTTACCCTGTGCAAATACCATGTATTCACATGTGTCAGGCATCACACATGGTAACTATTGAAGGTCACAGGTACATATGTGTATTTGGCACACACATACATCATGTGTGCATTGCCATAACTGGTTTCATCAATGTCATGCATTATTGTGAGGGACAACCCGCACACATGGGCATTCTGTGTGGCAAACACACGTGGCATGTCTGTACTCAAAAGCCATACATAATTGTGATATCGTTTAGAAAGGGGTATGTGCATCCTGTAGTGTGTTTTCCCAGTTGCCAAACGGGGGATTTCAGTCATACATACTTACCCCCCCTGCACACACACTTGCTACTTGCTGGATCCAAACCCCTATCTAACTATGTTATGACACTAGAGACGGACGCATTAGCACAGTGCGCTATTTGCATTACTGGGAAACTTCCTTTCCCCTGATATACTTATAGGGTGCTGACATCATCAGAGTTTAGAAAGTGGAATGAGCATCCTGTGGTGTGTTTTCCCAGTTGCCAAAAGGGATGTCCTTTTCATACACACTTACACACACACTTACCCCCCTTCACACACACTTGCCACTTGCTGGATTCAAACCCCTACCTAACTATGTTATGACACTAGAGACGGACGCATTAGCGCAGCGCACTATTCGCATTACTGGGAGATTTCCTTTCCCCTGATATACTTATAGGGTGCTGACATCATCAGAGTTTAGAAAGTGGAATGAGCATCCTGTGGTGTGTTTTCCCAGTTGCCAAAAGGGATGTCCTTTTCATACACACACACACATACCCCACTTCACACACACTTGCCACTTGCTGGATTCAAACCCCTACCTAACTATGTTATGACACTAGAGACGGACGCATTAGCGCAGCGCGCTATTCGCATTACTGGGAGGTTTCCTTTCCCCTGATATACTTATAGGGTGCTGACATCATCAGAGTTTAGAAAGTGGAATGAGCATCCTGTGGTGTGTTTTCCCAGTTGCCGAAAGGGATGTCCTTTTCATACACACTTACACACACACTTATCCCCCTTCACACACACTTGCTGGATTTAAACACCTACCTAACTATGTTATGACACTTGCGACGGACACATTAGCAGAGCGCGCTATTCGGATTACCGAGAGATTCCTTTTCTCCTGATATACTTATAGGGTGCTTACATGATCAGTGTCTAGAAAGGGGAATGAGCATCCTCTGGTGTGTTTTCACAGTTGCTAGGAGTAACATTTGGACCAAGTGTGTGAGCATGCCCAGTTCAGCCTTCCCATGGCATGTTGTGTGAAAGATGTCTCATTTATCTAAGTGTGTGAGCATGCCCAGTGTGGGCTTTCCATATGTTGAACTTTGCAGCCCATCACATTTGTGGATGAGTGTGACCTTCAACAAATACCTCCAGTTTATGGTTGTGTGTTCTGTGCCATGTTGTGTAGTTACTGTCCAAATGCTTTTGTGTGAACACAATAGGAGTATACTGTGCCTGCAGGTTTTGCATGGGATTCTTTGCACACAATTGTCAACATCCGTTCATACTGACCTAACACTGTAGTACTGTATAGTGTAGTGGTTCAGTACTTTCACCGTGGTGGTCAGTATCCTGGGCTTTAGTCCTATCACTGCTTTACATTTCCATAGTGCGCACAACAGCCTGGCTAGGGTCCAGTTGTGCACATCTGCACAAAGGTGGTGCCCCTACAGACCATGGTAATTACTGCCCCATAAGCTTAACAAGAGTAGTCTGCAAAGCTATGGAGAGGATCATAATTGAGCTCATAAACAAAGATATAGGGGACATGCAGACATTGTACCCATCCCATTTTGGCTTGGTCAAGGGCAGATCATGCCTTTTATACTGGGTTGACATCTTCAAAATGGTCACTTAGGCCATTGTTGGGGAAAGGCAGTCCATACAGCCTACCTTGGCCTTGCAAACACTTTCAACACAATACCCCACTCAGGTATTGTGGAAAACCCTAACAACTGAAATGTAAACCCATATGTCACAAGATGGGTTGCAAACTGGCTTAAGGACAGGACCCACAGGGTTAGAGTTGCTGGCACTATGTTAGACTCCAGGCTGGTCACAGGTGGTGTCACACAGGGCTCAGTCCTTGGCCCCCTATTGTTTGTCATGTACTTCCCAGAAGTACAGGCCAACATGGGAGGACTTTGGCTGACAATATTTGCAAATGACTGCACACTGAAGCCATAGTGGACAGTGCATCAGACATGGATATCCTTCAGAAGGGACTCACGGTAACTGATAGCTGGTGCCAGAGCCATGGCCTGAAGTCAAAGTGCCGCGACATGTGTAGACATACCCTTCAGGAAAGGCAAGGTAACCCCAAGCTACCATATAGGTGGCAATCCTCTAAGCACAGAGGAGGTTATCATGGACCTGGGGACCCAGGTTGACAGTCGCCGTTCTTCTGACACTCACGTTGCTAAAGTGGCTAGACAGACCTTCTACATTGCCCACCTGATCAGGATGGGATTCACATCCAGACCTAGTGGGTCATTGTTCCCCTGTACTCTTCACTTATCAGACCGGTGATCAAGTAGACTGCCCTATTCTAGATGTATCTCACCCAGCATCTGCAGCAATTGGAGACACCCTGAATGTCCCCCACCTAAAGGATCAAGGAACCCCAACAGCTGTCATATGCTGCCAGATTGAAGACAGTCCCACTCTATTCACTCACATACCGTCTGCTTAGAGGTGACATGTGCCTGACATGCAAGGCCATGTCCAAACAGGGATTAATGGACATGCTCCACCTCAGAATCAGCAGATCCACCTTAACCACTAGTGCAAGTGACTTACACCTTAGCAGGGATGTACGTTGGACATGTCTGAGGGATGGAGTTATCACCCGGAGACTCCTATGCCGTGGAATACAATCCCGGTCCATGTGAGGCAGAGCACCTTGCTGGCTGTGTTCAAGAGGTATCTTGACCTGTGGATGGAAGGTCATACGTTTCACCCGGGATTGTCACTGTGTCACTGCTGGAGAGAGGCATGACAAAATAATGGGCACAGTACTGTTTCCGTATAAGGGGTGGTGTACACCAACAAACTCTGTGCTAGGCTTATACCTGCCTTAGGGAAGATAGCCTAGTATAAACCTATGTACTTATGAACCTATCTGACCATGTTGCATTATGTTCAGATGTGAACTACTTACAATAGCCTCATTCAACATCAGTAGTGTATTCCACAACACGGTTGTACATTGGCGAACACTACCGGTGTGCCCTAGGCCATTTCTAATGCTAGTCGGAGAGTGTGTTTGTCCGTCAACACATTGTAAGTGTAGTTTGCCATGACATATGTCTTGTTTAGTATACTGTGCCTCTGTCTACCTGTGACATAACATTGATACCCAGGGTAAACCTCCCATCTCCCATCCACTCATTAGGATTCCTGTTGAGGGGAATCAACAAGTGTCTCTACATACAACCTGTACTGGTAGTGTACTCATCGTGGGGGTGGCTTCTGTGTTATGGATAATGCAGTACAGCCTGTCCTATGTATGTCAGTGCTGGGGTTCAGGTCCCTCATGTGCATAGCTCCCTGCCATTCAGATTGTACAAGGTGCAGCATGTGCATTGATTCCAGCTTGGACATAGCTTTCTACATCAGGCACAGCTTGCATCTGGGTGGACAGTATGGCAGTGTCTTGAGCTGCACTCTGTTTAATCAGGCGACACATTACATGTGTTCCAGCTCTTTCATACTCCTGGTGAGGTACTGTTGTGGACTTTACAGGTGCTGGATGTGTCTGCATGAGGTAAACCCACAGGGGCTGTTGTGGTCATTTCTAATGCTGATGAAGATAACTGCAGAACCACGATGACCTCCCCTTAGCTACATGTCAGAAAGCATGGACCATGCAATCACAAATAAAAACAGGACCCTCTCCACAAAGGGAAGTGGCCTGTCTGGTGGACCCCAGCCATAAACAAACTGTATGACAGATGAGGGTTACTAATGCAAGACAGAGCTACATCTCCAGAAGGGAAGACAGCTGTGATCAGCACTAGTAGAAAGCTACATTATCTCATAAAGACATGCAAGGTCAACTTAGGGACATAAATCACCAAAGACAATGAAGGTAACCACACTGCTTTCTTCAGTTATGTCAGACACCTGGTTGGGAACCCTCAGATATGCTCAGAGTTGGTACACAACAACATATATTCCAGTGACCTGACAGATATTGGCAACATTCCGTTGGACAGCTTCAGTGTGATTTACCCTCCCTCACCCCAAAGAAGATAGTTATCACTGCTGTATGTAACCTCACTGTCATCTTGGATGTCCATGTGAGAGTCGCACTCAGCAAAGACAAGTACACAGCATCAATGGGACCTGCTGGTATCCCGGTTGCATGCTATGTGAACTCCAGAAGGAGCTGGACCCGTATATACAACTGCTATTTAACCTTAGTCTTGCTACAGGATATGTACCTGAACACTGGCATACAGCAACAGTGGTCCCACTCCACAAAGGAGATGCCTACACAGACCATGGCAACTACCACCAAACAAGCTTAACCAGCCTTGTCTGCAAAGCTATGGGAAGAGTCATTATGGAGCTCTTACACAGACACATTGCTGACCTACGGACCCTTGTTCCCACCCAGTTCAGCTTTGTACAGGGCAGATCCTGCCTTTTGCACCTAGTTGACTACTATGAAACTGTCAGTAGGGCCATCGATGAGGGCTACACAGTCCACACAGCCTACCTGCACTTGGCTAAGGCCTGTGACACAATACCCCACTCAGGCATCATAGCCAAGCTCAACAGCTGACATATAACAGCATATGTCACAGGATAGGTTGCAAAATGGCTAAGAAACAGAACCCATAAAGTCAACACTGCAGGTGCCTTGTCAGATTGAAGCCAGTCACAGGTGGTGTCCCACAAGAATGTGTCCTGGGACCCCTCTTAATTGGTATTTACCTTTCAGATGTGAAAGCAAACATAGGGGGGTTGTGGCTGACAAAGTTTGCAGATGACTGCAACCTAGGCACCATAGTGCATACATCAGCCGGCACACACATCCTACAGACTGCCGTCACAAAGGCGGATAGCTGGTGCCAGGCATGGCCTGAAACTGATTGCAACTGATGTGTATTCATCCCCTTTGGGAGGAACAAAGTACCCACAGATCAATACATAGACAGCAACCCACTGAGCACAGAAAACAAATCAGACACCTGGGGACACATGTAGATAGTGACATCTCTTTGACACCCCTGTTACCAAAGTGGTTAGGAAGACTTTCTATCTTGCCCACCTTATCATGGAGGGTTTTCCATCAAGATCATAGGAGGTCATTGTTCCACTATCCTTCTCCCTTATCAGGCCCATGATTGAATACAAAGCCCCATATGGTATGTACCTCACCCAGCAGTTGCAACAGCTGGAGAGACCCCAATAGTACCTACCATGAAGATCAGGGTTCTTCAACACATGTCATATGCTTCCAGAATAGAGGAAATCCAGCTTTATTCAGTGTCATACCGCATACTTACAGGTGACCTATGCCTGACATACAGGACCATGTCCAATCAGGATTTGGTGGACATGCTCCACTGCAAGCAATCCAAATCCACCAGAGCCATGAGAGCTGAGGATTTGAACCTCAGCACATGCATGTATAGGACATGCTGGAGGGACAGAGTCATAACTCAGAGGCATCTCACACTCTAGCAGACTATCCCAGTTCATGTTTGACAGAGTCCCTCACTGACTCTCTTCAGGAGACATCTGGACAACTGCATATGAGACAGAGGCACAGACTAGACAGAGGCACAGTCATGTTATTCAATTACGTAAGGGGTCATAATGTGTCACTACTACGTCAGAGGCACAATATTCGGAATCTATTCTGTACACTTATTACCACTATAAGGGGTGGCAATAGCCACATCACTATGGCTAGGCTTACACATGCACTAGGGCAGATAGCCTAGTAGTAAACTATGACACTATGAAACACTGGTGTATGTGTAGGTATTGTCAGTCAAGCACTATGATGTGGTTTGGGGGGCTTGATATCTCCCTGTATTCCAACATTGTTTTGTCTATTCCTTCTAGCATGTCTAGGGATCAGTTGCTAGTGTCCTCTCCTGCTCAGCTGGTGAACCTGGGAATATTGAGGCAATGTTACACTTGCCTCATGTACACTGACAACCCTCTCCTTCTCCCATAAAACACACATACATGTGAGAGATGCAACTATATAGCCAAAGTGGAGGCTGAGCTCTCTCAACATAGGACTAGCAAGACCAGGGAGAAGGTGAAGGTAACCACACACATCACAAATCCAGTCTCACATGGCACTATCACAACGTAAGATCATACACATAGACACACAGAGACATACTCGGAGGCTCTCATCAGAATTCTACCAAACCGGCAGTGGCTACCACAGCAGACACTCACACAACTGCCTCCACTGGGCACAGCACATGCTACACATTGACCACAGAGTCGGTGTGCCAAACAGTCACAGCCCTTAAGGCCGAACACACTGCCAGACACACTTGTCATAGGTGACTCCATAGTTAGACACACTGGCGTCCCGCTCACCAGATCAGTGCGGAGGAGGTCACAGCACGCTGCCTATCGGGCACTGGAATCCACCACATAATGCAAGCACTCAGGTCACTCAACTGCAAGTACAAGTCTGACCCAGTCATTATCCATGCTGGTGTGAACGACCTGAGATGTACCTCCCTGGACTACATGGTAAGAGACATAGAGGATCCCTCTGATTATGTAGGCCAGGCAGGTATGACCCTGACCTTCAGCAGTATCCTACCTTCACCAAGTATGATGCCACATAAACAGAGACAAGATGATCAGCTGTAATAATTTGCTTAAACTATGGTGTCATTCAAAGGGGGTCCAATGTCTGTCTGCCTGGGATGACATGCTGGACAGGCCACGCTGATTTGCAAGGGACGGCTTGCACCTGTCACCCTGGGCTTCGGATTTCGGCTGATGCTCTTGCCACCTCCATTGTGCCTTTTTTATGCAAGATTCAGATTCTACACCTACCACCCTAGAACACAGTAAAGGAAGGACACTAAGGGTAATGCTGCTCAATGCCAGAGGTCTCAACCTCAAGCTGCACACACTCTATGCCCTTCTCAGTATGTAGCACATTGATGTCTGTGCTGTGACTGAAACCTGGTTCACAGCTTCTGACAGAACCCCGGCACTATCGGGTGTTCCTCATATCATCCGTTCCGCGTCCAGAATCCACACAACACCAAGAAAGGAGGGTGGCTGTCCATATTCATCAAGGACACCCTGACCTCATGGTTGGTGGCAACACCACGATGCATCGGAGACCATCCAGGTGCCAGTGACCGTAGGCAAGACTGCTCTGCAGTTTGTAGCATGTTACATGCCACCCTCTCAAACTCAGGTACCTCACACAGCTGTCCTGCAAACACTGAAGTGGATAAATGTATCTCCAAACACCATCCTACTGGGTGATTCCAACTATCCACATATAGACTGGGATCACTAATCAAGCCACAACACTCTAACACAAAGGTTCCAAGAGTTCATACACTCAAATGCCATGGAACAACTGGTCCCAATCCCCACAAGTGGAGGCAACATACTAGAACTCATCACGAACATGGGGTCACACTGTTCAACACCAGAAGTATACCCATCATTGGTGAGATCAGATCATGGACTAATCTCAGTGGGAGTCCACATCCCACCCACACCCCAAATAGAAAAACAAACAGTGGCGACCTTCTCAAATGCCGACTTCACTTTTCTAAGGACTGGTGTGGTCTCTTTCAAGACCCCCAAGCCAGCGGACACCATTACCCATGCCACTGTATCACTTACACATGCCTTCTACCAGCACCTCCAGGACTGCATGGATCAGGCAATCCCAAACAAAACAAAGACTCGTTGTACCACAGGCAAGCATCCAGTCTGGTGGACCCTAGCCATAAACAAGCTCTACAACACAAGGAAGGAGCTACTACAAGATAGAGCGTAATCCGTAGAAGGGAGGACACCCCTGCTCATTGTGAGTACAACACTGGGTTCCCCCAGACAAGCATCCGAGGCGAGTTTGAGAGTAAACCCACTCAGGACTCAAGGGACAATCATGAGGCCTTTTTACCTATGTTTGAAACCTGGGAGGGAACTCCCAGATATGCTCAGAATTAGTTGAATGATGTAAATATCACTGAACCTACAGACATTGCCAACATACTGGCTGACAGGTCTAGTGCAGATTTCTCCACCCCCTCCCCAACTGGAGGGTATCTACACCAGAGGATTGTAGCCCCAAACATCTCCAATGCTGGGGTGGGAACTGCTCTATCAAAGTGGAAAACACTTTATCCATGGGACCAGATAGTGTCCCCAGTTGTGTGCTCCATGAACTCAATGAGTAATTACACCCGCAGTTAGGGCAGCTGTTTAATCTTAGCCTCACCTCAGGATATGTGCCCAAGGAGTGGCATACGGCAATGGTGGACCCACTTCACAAAGGAGGTGCCTCCACCAGCCGAAACTACCATCCCATCAGCTTGACAAGCCTGTTCTGCTAAGCTATGGAGAGGATTATAATGGGAATTATAAATTAAGACAGAGGGGACTTGCAGACGTTGGATCCAATCCAGTTTGGCTTTGTCAAGGGCAGATCATGCCTTTTAAACTTGGTTGACTTTTTCAGGACAGTCACCCAGGCCATTGGCGTGGGCAAGGCAGTCCACACAGCCCACCTTGATCAGGCATAGGCTTTTGACTCACTACCCCACTCAGGTATCATTGAAAACATCACCAACTTAATTGTGAACCCATACATCACAGCATGGGTTGCAAACTGGCTAAGTGACGGAACACACAGGGTCAAAGTTGCTGGTGCCATGTCACACTCCAGAGCTGTCACCGTGGTGTCCCACAGGGTGTCTCAGTCCTGGGCCCACATTTGTTCAGCATCTACTTTCAGATGTACGAGCAAACACAGGAGGATTATGGCTGACAAAGTTTGAAGATGACTGCAAACTGGGAAGCATAATTGGAAACCCATCTGACACAGACATCCTTCAGAAGGGTCTCATAGACACAGATAACTGGTGCCAGAGCCATGGCCTTACGTTAAGCAGCTAAACAATGCATAGTCATACCCTTCGGAACAACAGGGTTACCCCTAGTTCCCATCTAGGTGGCAATCCTCTAAGCACAGAAGAGGTTATCAGGGTCCTGGGCACCCAGGTTGACAGTAATATTTCGTTTGACACTCACATTGCCAGAGTAGGCCTGGGGCAGTTCCTGCTATTAGGACAGAGGTGTGACCTGGTAGTGTCAGGGTGCTGCTGTGGGCTTTGACCCTGTTTTCATTACAGAACTGATATCTACATTCTCTATACTGTGTGCATTTACACTGCATTTATACTTCTGGCATTGGGTAGCATTACATCTGGGTTACTATCGCTTGTCATGCTAAACCAGGAGACATGGGACAATGTAGGTCAGTGATATGCTCATGGAGCACTGTGGTCCACCACATAACACAAACATACAGGTCAGTCAGATGCATGGACACATATGACTCAGTCATTGTCCATGCCACCACAGCTGATGTGGGATGTCCCTCACTGGGATACATGATAGGGAACATGGAAGGGATCACTGAGCAAGTGACACAGGCTGGTAGACCCTGACATTGGTTGGCATCAGACCCTCACCAGGGATTCTGACATATTACTGAATGCTAATGAATTAGTGTAGCTACGACACCCTGGCTGAATGGTTCTTAGCATGCTGTCACTGCATTGCTGTGGAGTAACGTCTTACCACTCCCACAACAGGTGAAAACATGCAGCACCTGTACATCAGCAACATGTAGACTATATGCCTCAGACCAGGTGTGTATCCCTCACTACTAGGCTGATAGCATCTACATCTCACACTGTATATACACATCCCACATGCAGCACCTGCACAGAAGACCACAGTCATAATGTTACCCTGTGCAAATACCATGTATTCACATGTGTCAGGCATCACACATGGTAACTATTGAAGGTCACAGGTACATATGTGTATTTGGCACACACATACATCATGTGTGCATTGCCATAACTGGTTTCATCAATGTCATGCATTATTTTGAGGGACAACCCGCACACATGGGCATTCTGTGTGGGCAAAACACACGTGGCATGTCTGTACTCAAAAGCCATACATAATTGTGATATCGTTTAGAAAGGGGTATGTGCATCCTGTAGTGTGTTTTCCCAGTTGCCAAAAGGGGGATTTCAGTCATACATACTTACCCCCCCTGCACACACACTTGCTACTTGCTGGATCCAAACACCTATCTAACTATGTTATGACACTAGAGACGGACGCATTAGCACAGTGCGCTATTTGCATTACTGGGAAACTTCCTTTCCCCTGATATACTTATAGGGTGCTGACATCATCAGAGTTTAGAAAGTGGAATGAGCATCCTGTGGTGTGTTTTCCCAGTTGCCAAAAGGGATGTCCTTTTCATACACACTTACACACACACTTACCCCCCTTCACACACACTTGCCACTTGCTGGATTCAAACCCCTACCTAACTATGTTATGACACTAGAGACGGACGCATTAGCGCAGCGCACTATTCGCATTACTGGGAGATTTCCTTTCCCCTGATATACTTATAGGGTGCTGACATCATCAGAGTTTAGAAAGTGGAATGAGCATCCTGTGGTGTGTTTTCCCAGTTGCCAAAAGGGATGTCCTTTTCATACACACTTACACACACACTTACCCCTTCACACACACTTGCCACTTGCTGGATTCAAACCCCTACCTAACTATGTTATGACACTAGAGACGGACGCATTAGCGCAGCGCGCTATTCGCATTACTGGGAGGTTTCCTTTCCCCTGATATACTTATAGGGTGCTGACATCATCAGAGTTTAGAAAGTGGAATGAGCATCCTGTGGTGTGTTTTCCCAGTTGCCGAAAGGGATGTCCTTTTCATACACACTTACACACACACTTATCCCCCTTCACACACACTTGCTGGATTTAAACACCTACCTAACTATGTTATGACACTTGCGACGGACACATTAGCAGAGCGCGCTATTCGGATTACCGAGAGATTCCTTTTCTCCTGATATACTTATAGGGTGCTTACATGATCAGTGTCTAGAAAGGGGAATGAGCATCCTCTGGTGTGTTTTCACAGTTGCTAGGAGTAACATTTGGACCAAGTGTGTGAGCATGCCCAGTTCAGCCTTCCCATGGCATGTTGTGTGAAAGATGTCTCATTTATCTAAGTGTGTGAGCATGCCCAGTGTGGGCTTTCCATATGTTGAACTTTGCAGCCCATCACATTTGTGGATGAGTGTGACCTTCAACAAATACCTCCAGTTTATGGTTGTGTGTTCTGTGCCATGTTGTGTAGTTACTGTCCAAATGCTTTTTGTGTGAACACAATAGGGAGTATACTGTGCCTGCAGGTTTTGCATGGGATTCTTTGCACACAATTGTCAACATCCGTTCATACTGACCTAACACTGTAGTACTGTATAGTGTAGTGGTTCAGTACTTTCACCGTGGTGGTCAGTATCCTGGGCTTTAGTCCTATCACTGCTTTACATTTCCATAGTGCGCACAACAGCCTGGCTAGGGTCCAGTTGTGCACATCTGCACAAAGGTGGTGCCCCTACAGACCATGGTAATTACTGCCCCATAAGCTTAACAAGAGTAGTCTGCAAAGCTATGGAGAGGATCATAATTGAGCTCATAAACAAAGATATAGGGGACATGCAGACATTGTACCCATCCCATTTTGGCTTGGTCAAGGGCAGATCATGCCTTTTATACTGGGTTGACATCTTCAAAATGGTCACTTAGGCCATTGTTGGGGAAAGGCAGTCCATACAGCCTACCTTGGCCTTGCAAACACTTTCAACACAATACCCCACTCAGGTATTGTGGAAAACCCTAACAACTGAAATGTAAACCCATATGTCACAAGATGGGTTGCAAACTGGCTTAAGGACAGGACCCACAGGGTTAGAGTTGCTGGCACTATGTTAGACTCCAGGCTGGTCACAGGTGGTGTCACACAGGGCTCAGTCCTTGGCCCCCTATTGTTTGTCATGTACTTCCCAGAAGTACAGGCCAACATGGGAGGACTTTGGCTGACAATATTTGCAAATGACTGCACACTGGGCGCCATAGTGGACAGTGCATCAGACATGGATATCCTTCAGAAGGGACTCACGGTAACTGATAGCTGGTGCCAGAGCCATGGCCTGAAGTCAAAGTGCACGACATGTGTAGACATACCCTTCAGGAAAGGCAAGGTAACCCCAAGCTACCATATAGGTGGCAATCCTCTAAGCACAGAGGAGGTTATCATGGACCTGGGGACCCAGGTTGACAGTCGCCGTTCTTCTGACACTCACGTTGCTAAAGTGGCTAGACAGACCTTCTACATTGCCCACCTGATCAGGATGGGATTCACATCCAGACCTAGTGGGTCATTGTTCCCCTGTACTCTTCACTTATCAGACCGGTGATCAAGTAGACTGCCCTATTCTAGATGTATCTCACCCAGCATCTGCAGCAATTGGAGACACCCTGAATGTCCCCCACCTAAAGGATCAAGGAACCCCAACAGCTGTCATATGCTGCCAGATTGAAGACAGTCCCACTCTATTCACTCACATACCGTCTGCTTAGAGGTGACATGTGCCTGACATGCAAGGCCATGTCCAAACAGGGATTAATGGACATGCTCCACCTCAGAATCAGCAGATCCACCTTAACCACTAGTGCAAGTGACTTACACCTTAGCAGGGATGTACGTTGGACATGTCTGAGGGATGGAGTTATCACCCGGAGACTCCCTATGCCGTGGAATACAATCCCGGTCCATGTGAGGCAGAGCACCTTGCTGGCTGTGTTCAAGAGGTATCTTGACCTGTGGATGGAAGGTCATACGTTTCACCCGGGGATTGTCACTGTGTCACTGCTGGAGAGAGGCATGACAAAATAATGGGCACAGTACTGTTTCCGTATAAGGGGTGGTGTACACCAACAAACTCTGTGCTAGGCTTATACCTGCCTTAGGGAAGATAGCCTAGTATAAACCTATGTACTTATGAACCTATCTGACCATGTTGCATTATGTTCAGATGTGAACTACTTACAATAGCCTCATTCAACATCAGTAGTGTATTCCACAACACGGTTGTACATTGGCGAACACTACCGGTGTGCCCTAGGCCATTTCTAATGCTAGTCGGAGAGTGTGTTTGTCCGTCAACACATTGTAAGTGTAGTTTGCCATGACATATGTCTTGTTTAGTATACTGTGCCTCTGTCTACCTGTGACATAACATTGATACCCAGGGTAAACCTCCCATCTCCCATCCACTCATTAGGATTCCTGTTGAGGGGAATCAACAAGTGTCTCTACATACAACCTGTACTGGTAGTGTACTCATGCGTGGGGGTGGCTTCTGTGTTATGGATAATGCAGTACAGCCTGTCCTATGTATGTCAGTGCTGGGGTTCAGGTCCCTCATGTGCATAGCTCCCTGCCATTCAGATTGTACAAGGTGCAGCATGTGCATTGATTCCAGCTTGGACATAGCTTTCTACATCAGGCACAGCTTGCATCTGGGTGGACAGTATGGCAGTGTGCGGAGCTGCACTCTGTTTAATCAGGCGACACATTACATGTGTTCCAGCTCTTTCATACTCCTGGTGAGGTACTGTTGTGGACTTTACAGGTGCTGGATGTGTCTGCATGAGGTAAACCCCACAGGGGCTGTTGTGGTCATTTCTAATGCTGATGAAAGATAACTGCAGAACCACGATGACCTCCCCTTAGCTACATGTCAGAAAGCATGGACCATGCAATCACAAATAAAAACAGGACCCTCTCCACAAAGGGAAGTGGCCTGTCTGGTGGACCCCAGCCATAAACAAACTGTATGACAGATGAGGGTTACTAATGCAAGACAGAGCTACATCTCCAGAAGGGAAGACAGCTGTGATCAGCACTAGTAGAAAGCTACATTATCTCATAAAGACATGCAAGGTCAACTTAGGGACATAAATCACCAAAGACAATGAAGGTAACCACACTGCTTTCTTCAGTTATGTCAGACACCTGGTTGGGAACCCTCAGATATGCTCAGAGTTGGTACACAACAACATATATTCCAGTGACCTGACAGATATTGGCAACATTCCGTGGACAGCTTCAGTGTGATTTACCCCCTCCCTCACCCCCAAAAGAAGATAGTTATCACTGCTGTATGTAACCTCACTGTCATCTTGGATGTCCATGTGAGAGTCGCACTCAGCAAAGACAAGTACACAGCATCAATGGGACCTGCTGGTATCCCCGGTTGCATGCTATGTGAACTCCAGAAGGAGCTGGACCCGTATATACAACTGCTATTTAACCTTAGTCTTGCTACAGGATATGTACCTGAACACTGGCATACAGCAACAGTGGTCCCACTCCACAAAGGAGATGCCTACACAGACCATGGCAACTACCACCAAACAAGCTTAACCAGCCTTGTCTGCAAAGCTATGGGAAGAGTCATTATGGAGCTCTTACACAGACACATTGCTGACCTACGGACCCTTGTTCCCACCCAGTTCAGCTTTGTACAGGGCAGATCCTGCCTTTTGCACCTAGTTGACTACTATGAAACTGTCAGTAGGGCCATCGATGAGGGCTACACAGTCCACACAGCCTACCTGCACTTGGCTAAGGCCTGTGACACAATACCCCACTCAGGCATCATAGCCAAGCTCAACAGCTGACATATAACAGCATATGTCACAGGATAGGTTGCAAAATGGCTAAGAAACAGAACCCATAAAGTCAACACTGCAGGTGCCTTGTCAGATTCGAAGCCAGTCACAGGTGGTGTCCCACAAGAATGTGTCCTGGGACCCCTCTTAATTGGTATTTACCTTTCAGATGTGAAAGCAAACATAGGGGGGTTGTGGCTGACAAAGTTTGCAGATGACTGCAACCTAGGCACCATAGTGCATACATCAGCCGGCACACACATCCTACAGACTGCCGTCACAAAGGCGGATAGCTGGTGCCAGACGCATGGCCTGAAACTGATTGCAACTGATGTGTATTCATCCCTTTGGGAGGAACAAAGTACCCACAGATCAATACATAGACAGCAACCCACTGAGCACAGAAAACAAATCAGACACCTGGGGACACATGTAGATAGTGACATCTCTTTGACACCCCTGTTACCAAAGTGGTTAGGAAGACTTTCTATCTTGCCCACCTTATCATGGAGGGTTTTCCATCAAGATCATAGGAGGTCATTGTTCCACTATCCTTCTCCCTTATCAGGCCCATGATTGAATACAAAGCCCCATATGGTATGTACCTCACCCAGCAGTTGCAACAGCTGGAGAGACCCCAATAGTACCTACCATGAAGATCAGGGTTCTTCAACACATGTCATATGCTTCCAGAATAGAGGAAATCCAGCTTTATTCAGTGTCATACCGCATACTTACAGGTGACCTATGCCTGACATACAGGACCATGTCCAATCAGGATTTGGTGGACATGCTCCACTGCAAGCAATCCAAATCCACCAGAGCCATGAGAGCTGAGGATTTGAACCTCAGCACATGCATGTATAGGACATGCTGGAGGGACAGAGTCATAACTCAGAGGCATCTCACACTCTAGCAGACTATCCCAGTTCATGTTTGACAGAGTCCCTCACTGACTCTCTTCAGGAGACATCTGGACAACTGCATATGAGACAGAGGCACAGACTAGACAGAGGCACAGTCATGTTATTCAATTACGTAAGGGGGTCATAATGTGTCACTACTACGTCAGAGGCACAATATTCGGAATCTATTCTGTACACTTATTACCACTATAAGGGGTGGCAATAGCCACATCACTATGGCTAGGCTTACACATGCACTAGGGCAGAAAGCCTAGTAGTAAACTATGACACTATGAAACACTGGTGTATGTGTAGGTATTGTCAGTCAAGCACTATGATGTGGTTTGGGGGGGCTTGATATCTCCCTGTATTCCAACATTGTTTTGTCTATTCCTTCTAGCATGTCTAGGGATCAGTTGCTAGTGTCCTCTCCTGCTCAGCTGGTGAACCTGGGAATATTGAGGCAATGTTACACTTGCCTCATGTACACTGACAACCCTCTCCTTCTCCCATAAAACACACATACATGTGAGAGATGCAACTATATAGCCAAAGTGGAGGCTGAGCTCTCTCAACATAGGACTAGCAAGACCAGGGAGAAGGTGAAGGTAACCACACACATCACAAATCCAGTCTCACATGGCACTATCACAACGTAAGATCATACACATAGACACACAGAGACATACTCGGAGGCTCTCATCAGAATTCTACCAAACCGGCAGTGGCAACCACAGCAGACACTCACACAACTGCCTCCACTGGGCACAGCACATGCTACACATTGACCACAGAGTCGGTGTGCCAAACAGTCACAGCCCTTAAGGCCGAACACACTGCCAGACACACTTGTCATAGGTGACTCCATAGTTAGACACACTGACGTCCCGCTCACCAGATCGAGTACGGAGGAGGTCACAGTACGCTGCCTATCGGGCACTGGAATCCACCACATAATGCAAGCACTCAGGTCACTCAACTGCAAGTACAAGTCTGACCCAGTCATTATCCATGCTGGTGTGAACGACCTGAGATGTACCTCCCTGGACTACATGGTAAGAGACATAGAGGATCCCTCTGATTATGTAGGCCAGGCAGGTATGACCCTGACCTTCAGCAGTATCCTACCTTCACCAAGTATGATGCCACATAAACAGAGACAAGATGATCAGCTGTAATAATTTGCTTAAACTATGGTGTCATTCAAAGGGGGTCCAATGTCTGTCTGCCTGGGATGACATGCTGGACAGGCCACGCTGATTTGCAAGGGACGGCTTGCACCTGTCACCCCTGGGCTTCCGGATTTCGGCTGATGCTCTTGCCACCTCCATTGTGCCTTTTTTATGCAAGATTCAGATTCTACACCTACCACCCTAGAACACAGTAAAGGAAGGACACTAAGGGTAATGCTGCTCAATGCCAGAGGTCTCAACCTCAAGCTGCACACACTCTATGCCCTTCTCAGTATGTAGCACATTGATGTCTGTGCTGTGACTGAAACCTGGTTCACAGCTTCTGACAGCACCCCGGCACTATCGGGTGTTCCTCATATCATGCGTTCCGGCACCAGAATCCGGACAACACCAAGAAAGGAGGGTGGGTGTCCATATTCATCAAGGACACCCTCACCTCATGGTTGGTGGCAACACACGATGCATCGGAGACCATCCAGGTGCCAGTGACCGTAGGCAAGACTGCTCTGCAGTTTGTAGCATGTTACATGCCACCCTCTCAAACTCAGGTACCTCACACAGCTGTCCTGCAAACACTGAAGTGGATAAATGTATCTCCAAACACCATCCTACTGGGTGATTCCAACTATCCACATATAGACTGGGATCACTAATCAAGCCACAACACTCTAACACAAAGGTTCCAAGAGTTCATACACTCAAATGCCATGGAACAACTGGTCCCAATCCCCACAAGTGGAGGCAACATACTAGAACTCATCACGAACATGGGGTCACACTGTTCAACACCAGAAGTATACCCATCATTGGTGAGATCAGATCATGGACTAATCTCAGTGGGAGTCCACATCCCACCCACACCCCAAATAGAAAAACAAACAGTGACGACCTTCTCAAATGCCGACTTCACATTTCTAAGGACTGGTGTGGTCTCTTTCAAGGCCCCCAAGCCAGCGGACACCATTACCCATGCCACTGTATCACTTACACATGCCTTCTACCAGCACCTCCAGGACTGCATGGATCAGGCAATCCCAAACAAAACAAAGACTCGTTGTACCACAGGCGAGCATCCAGTCTGGTGGACCCTAGCCATAAACAAGCTCTACAACACAAGGAAGGAGCTACTACAAGATAGAGCGTAATCCGTAGAAGGGAGGACACCCCTGCTCATTGTGAGTACAACACTGGGTTCCCCCATACAATCATCCGAGGCGAGTTTTGAGAGTAAACCCACTCAGGACTCAAGGGACAATCATGAGGCCTTTTTTACCTATGTTTGAAACCTGGGAGGGAACTCCCAGATATGCTCAGAATTAGTTCGGAATGATGTAAATATCACTGAACCTACAGACATTGCCAACATACTGGCTGACAGGTCTAGTGCAGATTTCTCCACCCCCCTCCCCCCAACTGGAGGGGTATCTACACCAGAGGATTGTAGCCCCCCAAACATCTCCAATGCTGGGGTGGGAACTGCTCTATCCAAGGCGGAAAACACTTTATCCATGGGACCAGATAGTGTCCCCAGTTGTGTGCTCCATGAACTCAATGAGTAATTACACCCGCAGTTAGGGCAGCTGTTTAATCTTAGCCTCACCTCAGGATATGTGCCCAAGGAGTGGCATACGGCAATGGTGGACCCACTTCACAAAGGAGGTGCCTCCACCAACCCCGAAAACTACCATCCCATCAGCTTGACAAGCCTGTTCTGCTAAGCTATGGAGAGGATTATAATGGGAATTATAAATTAAGACAGAGGGGACTTGCAGACGTTGGATCCAATCCAGTTTGGCTTTGTCAAGGGCAGATCATGCCTTTTAAACTTGGTTGACTTTTTCAGGACAGTCACCCAGGCCATTGACGTGGGCAAGGCAGTCCACACAGCCTACCTTGACCTGGCAAAGGCTTTCGACACAATACCCCACTCAGGTATCATTGAAAACATCACCAGCTTAATTGTGAACCCATACATCACAGCATGGGTTGCAAACTGGCTAAGTGACGGAACACACAGGGTCAAAGTTGCTGGTGCCATGTCACACTCCAGAGCTGTCACACGTGGTGTCCCACAGGGCTCAGTCCTGGGCCCACATTTGTTCAGCATCTACTTTTCAGATGTACGAGCAAACACAGGAGGATTATGGCTGACAAAGTTTGAAGATGACTGCAAACTGGGAAGCATAATTGGAAACCCATCTGACACAGACATCCTTCAGAAGGGTCTCATAGACACAGATAACTGGTGCCAGAGCCATGGCCTTACGTTAAACGCTAAACAATGCATAGTCATACCCTTCGGGAACAACAGGGTTACCCCTAGTTCCCATCTAGGTGGCAATCCTCTAAGCACAGAAGAGGTTATCAGGGTCCTGGGCACCCAGGTTGACAGTAATATTTCGTTTGACACTCACATTGCCAGAGTAGGCCTGGGGCAGTTCCTGCTATTAGGACAGAGGTGTGACCTGGTAGTGTCAGGGTGCTGCTGTGGGCTTTGACCCTGTTTTCTATTACAGAACTGATATCTACATTCTCTATACTGTGTGCATTTACACTGCACGCATTTATACTTCTGGCATTGGGTAGCATTACATCTAGGTTACTATCGCTTGTGGTACCTATGAGGGAGGTTTGTGTTTTTTGTGGTTTATGATTGGTGTGGGTGGATGTTAGTCGGGTCCTCAGGTGTGCATATGGTACATGGTATTACATTACTTAACACATGGCATTCATGCCTCAGGTGGTGCTGCAGGGCTGCCTCTGTCGGATGCACATACTACACTGCTGTACATGTTTGGAAGCAGGTTGTGTCATGTTAGGCATCCCTGTTACTATATGAGTGAGTCAGAGCGGGTATCAGTCCCAGTGTTCCTACTGACCAAGTGTATGTGCTATGTGTTGCCTCTTTGCCAAGGCCAGGGCATACTGGGCACGCCTCCTTCTGCCTACTGGGACAAGGTCAGGTTGTTCCTCCTCCGAGTCACCCTCTGCCTGTGGTGGCCTTGGCAATGGTGGGGGGATGTTAGGCCCAGCCCTGTGCTGGTCCTGCTGCAGCTGTTTCTGCAGGATCATATTGTGTAGCATAGCACATATCATGACCATTTGGATACATGTAGTTGATGTGTACTGCAAGGCTCCACCAGATGTGTCCAGACACCGGAACCGTGACTTGAGCAGCCCAAACACACGCTCTATGACATTACGTGTTTGTGCGTGTGCCTCATTATGGCATTCCTGTTCAGGTGTGTGTGCATTTCTGATGGGTGTCATCAGCCACGGCTTAAGTGCATAACCTGCATCCCCCACTAGGTGTCTGTGTGGGAAGTCCCCACTGGCAAATGATTGGTACAGCTGCGTCAGATGCCAGATGTAGGAATCGTGGTAGCTCCCAGGGCAGCCAGCACACACATTCATTATTATGCCCTGGGCATCACACACGACCTGGCAGTTGATGGAGGGGTATCCCTTGCGGTTAATGTAGACTCTACCCCGCTCACCAGCTGGTGCTTTGATGCGTACGTGCGTGCAGTCTATTGCACCCAGCACCTCAGGGTATCCTGCTATTTGCTGGAAGAGACGCATATTGCTGGCCACAACCTCACGGTCATTAGGGACATATATATGATCTCCGACATGTGCTGACATGGCATCCAGGAACTGGTGCAGTACCCTGGAGGCTGATGCCTGTGATATCCCCATCATATCACCAGTTGGTCTCTGGAAGGTACCTGTTGCCAGTATTCTTAGGCCAACACATACCTTGGTTTCCACTGGGATGGGTTCCCCTCTGTTGGTTCAGCACACACATTCATTATTATGCCCTGGGCATCACACACGACCTGGCAGTTGATGGAGGGGTATCCCTTGTGGTTAATGTAGACTCTACCCCGCTCACCAGCTGGTGCTTTGATGCGTACGTGCGTGCAGTCTATTGCACCCAGCACCTCAGGGTATCCCGCTATTTGTTGGAAGAGACGCATATTGCTGGCCACAACCTCACGGTCATTAGGGACATATATATGATCTCCGACATGTGCTGACATGGCATCCAGGAACTGGTGCAGTACCCTGGAGGCTGATGCCTGTGATATCCCCATCATATCACCAGTTGGTCTCTGGAAGGTACCTGTTGCCAGTATTCTTAGGCCAACACATACCTTGGTTTCCACTGGGATGGGTTCCCCTCTGTTGGTTCTATGTGTGAGATGTGGCCTGCACAGCTCAACAATCTGCTGCAGAAGGTCTCTGTCCACTCTGTAGTGCTCTACTATCTCCAGCTCATGTAACCCATGGTAGGTGACCCTGGGCCTGTATACTCTTCTCCTTCTCCTCACTCTGGGTTGTCTGTCGGCATCTGCATTGACACCACCCTCAGCAATTCGCCTTTGCCTCATTATAACAGCTATGGCAGCCCCTAGCATTTCTGCTCTGAGTTCAGCTTTTTCAGTTTTCAATTCTGATAGCTTACTTTCTTGCAGTATCTCTTGTGAGAAACACCCTGCACTGCTCTTTGGAGTGTTTTAAGTGCTGGGTTGGGCTTCTAGTCTGCCTGCATAATTGCCTGCTTCCAATTGTTTCAAACAATTAACTGCAGCAGTATCCTCCGGCAGTTTCCCTGTAATTTAGTTGTTTCCTGTTTCCTCTCTGTTTCCTGAGGGGGAGCAATATGCACACCAGCTTAAACATGCTCACAGTCACTTAAACGCGCGCACACATCTCTACACGGTGTTACACGCACGCACACATCCTTACACTGTATGAACTAGGCTGATTCATGTTAAAACGCGCGCACACTGCCTTAAACACGTGCACGCTCACGCAAACCGTTGTAAACGGTTTGCAACACGCTCCCATATGTTGAGCCTGCCTTACACACGCGCACACGTGCGCATGCACGTATATCAAGAAACTTTGAGTGTAGGGATAGCGTAAGCCTTCAGTTTCTTGATTTTCCTAGTGTTCTGTTGGGACACACCTCTCTCCCTGAAGTCTGTCTGTCATCTTTCACCTTACATTGCCCTCCAATCTGGTACATTTGAATCTATCCTTCCCCCCCATGATGTCACCTACCTCTTACTCTGTTCCTCCCCCTTCTCTAACTCTTACACTACTCAGAAAGTGCTCATTACCTATGTGGCAGTGTGATTCAGTATTGTAACCCTCATTTACATAGGATTGCCTAGTAATGACTAGTTACATGTCTTACACGGAGCTTCCCCCCCTTGACAACCACTAAACGGAGGCCATATTGTTTTTGGTCTGCAAGTCCCTCCATTGACATTACATGTGATACATAAATCCCACAATTGTGGGCTTATAAGCTTCGGTTTTCAGTTTTAGGTAGCGCACCCCGTTTGCGTGGGTGTGCGCTGCAGTTAAACCTCAAAATCCCGTGAAAAAAAAAAGTTATATTACACATTTTTGCAACACTTTTTCATGCCAATGGCCACATATTTGGCCATTGGCATGCTTAATGACACAAATGCACCCTTTATTTGAAGCTGACATAGCTCCGTTTTTAATTTTGCAGAAATGTACTCAGTTGTCAGCTGAGTACATTTCTGCAGCTAACACACGGACTGGTTTCTGCTTCGTGGATCGCTCAGATACCTCATTTGCATATCTTTCAGCTGCAAATGAGGTTTTGAGCATTTCCACGCCCAGTCCATGTAAGAGACGTGTTAGCTGTCTCTTACATGGAGATTTGGGCTGTCCCTGAATCGGGAGGCTTACACTACTCTTGAACTCCGTGTAAGCCTTCCTGAATCCGGCCCTTTGTCTTTCTTCAAAGCAGCTACTGAGCTCGTGACATATTAAGGACTAATTGCCCCTCTAAGGTTGCCAGCTTTGATTTCAAGGCAATAAAATGTAAGTTTTGTAAAGTACAAGCAGGTTTCTGGTACCTACACAATACTGGAACCATACTGTAGGGAGAAAAGCAAACTAAGTATTTAGTTAACTCATTACAGCCGAGTGACGTCTCCAGGTGTTTCTGCAGTTACCTCCTACTGCGCCTCTAGGTGTCAAATATTGCCTGTTTATATTTGCATTAATAATTCCAAAACCATGTTACATACAAGGTATCAAAAAATTTTATCTTGAAGCATACATGATGGCAAACACAATTGTACTGATATATCTTCTCTGTCAATGGGTATTTGTTAAAAATATAAGGTGAAAACTTTATTTTTAAATGCTGAAGCCATGCCCACTGGGAGTTAAAGGTACACACTCAAAAGAGCTCTACTGGAGGGAATGAAGTGTAGAAGTTGGAGTTTTCCTTTAACATATGGGAAAGTACAGTTATGTTACTAAACTTACCATAACAGTGAATGTTCAAATGATCACTGCTGCAGTAGTCTTAGCTATATGAATTATATCCTGCATAGGATATAACAGCCATGCAGCTTCTAAAGCTTCAGTGCACCTTCAAGCTCCCAAATGGTCAGTCGGCTCAAGCTGAGCTAACTCAAAAGGTAGATTTGGGCAGCAAGCCCATTAGAGCTTTGGTGCCAACAGAGAGAGAGAAGCTGAGCCCTGAAAGGACAATGCTAGGAACAGCAAAAAATAAATGTCCCCACACTAGCATAAATAATACAATCAGAAAACAAGGGGAATGGAGGGAAAGAGCAGCTAATGCAGCGGTGATGATTCAAACATCTACTGCTGTAGCAAAATTTACTTACAGAACAAATACTATGTTCATCATCTAGATCACAGCTACAGTAGCCTTAGCTATATGGTAGTTTACTCCAGTTTAGTATATTTGGGAGGTGGAAGAAGAAGGGTCCAGGAGCCCCATTAGAATGGTCCTAGCAAAGGCTAATCTAGACCAAGAAAAGGAATCAAGTTTGCAATGTTTTGTAAAAATATGTACAGAGGATCAATTTGCTTCTTCTTTAATACTTCTAGAATCCAACCTTTCCCTAAGCAATAGATGAAGCTAAGGCCCTGGTATAGTGGGACATGACCCTGCCTGTACTACTTTTGTTGAGGAGAATATAACAAAAGGTAATAGGCTGAGACAACCTTTTGGAAATAGTCTGCTTTGCCATAGGTTGTCCCTTCCTCTTATCTTCACAAGAAATTAATAATGGATCCAAAGATCTGAACAATTTAGTTCTATCAAGACAGTACCTTTCTTACCTGTGGACATCCACGATATGGAGAATCCTTTCTCCCGCATTTTTATGTTCAGAAAAGAAAAATGAGGAAAATAGGTAGTTTGGCTTAATGTAAACTAGGATAACACTTTAGGCACAAAAGAAGTATTAGTTCTCAAAGAAACTCTATGTAGAAAATGAGATAGGGCTGATTCACCATAAGAGACTGTAACTCAGTTACCCTTTTTGCAGAAGTTACAACAATCTGTAAAACTGTTTTCCATGGTAAGAACCTCAAGTCAGCCAGGTTAGCTGGTTCAAATGGAGTAACTGTTAGCTTCTCGGACACAAAATTAAGATCCCAAGGAGGGGTTGCCATTTTTCTTGGAGACCATTAATTTAAAATTCTCAGGCTGAGATTTTGGGTTCACTTCTAAATACTGTATGCCTTAGATAAACCAAACACCAGTTAGCTTGAGCTGATAATGCTGCAAAAGGGACTGCCTTTCCATTGCAAAAACTAATGAAATAAAACAAACTTTGTAGACACTAGTTTAGCTATTTATAAGGACCACTTTTGTAGTGCTTGTACATGAAACTTAATATAAGCTCCTATGTAAATATATGACCTTCTACATACACCGCTGATGCAATTCCATGTTGGAGAGTCTGATAGCAGAATATGTGACTCTTCTGTAAATGTCTGCAACTCTGGTCCCCTCTGAATTAGGCCTGTCCTTATTTTTTTTTTCTTCCCTTAAGCTTGCACATCTGAAGCAGGACCTCAATTTGCACAGCAGGCAAATGAATGGGTTGTTCTATCAGTTAGACATTGTGATGTTGAGCTATTCCCAGAATACTTGAGTACTCTTATCGATCTAACTGCAAATTATGAATGACATCTTAACTTCTCCCATGACATGAAGACATACAACCTGCAGTACGGTTAAAATCTACATTAAGGACTATCTAGTTAAGGATTCTGTAGTATTCTGATTAGTTAAGAATTCTCTAGTATACTGATTAATATTCAGGTGCTTTAGTATACTGCATACTTTGGACACCTAAGTTCTAATCGATGAGGGCTTTTCAAAAGGAATGCTTTAATAGCCATTGGCTCTTCAGGCACAGTCCACTTCTTAACATAGAAGTCCATCTTAAAAGAAAAGATTAGTTAGTTTGCTTGTTTGCTTAATCCTTGCAATCTTTTTCAGTTTACTATCTACCTTATTCTGCAGGGAATATAATGCTTCTCATTGACAATGTCACTAACAATGAACCAATGACTCGATGGCTGAATAGCAAATATCATATTTCATAGAAAGTATTAGGTGCTGCAGTTTTCAAAAGATTGTAATCATCATCAATGAAATAAGGCAGCAGTCAGAAGACATACTGTGAGAAATTCTGTAAAGACTGCAGGCTTAAGAAAATGATTGTATAACTCCAAGGTTAACCCCTGCCACTTCTACCAATATGTCACACAAACATGCATGTGCGTGCATGCACTCATGCATGCAGACACACACATGCAGACGCACACACACGCACACACACACACACACACACACACACACACACACACACACACACACACACACACACACACACACACATACATACAAAAAATAAAAGTTATGTACTCAACGTAACTATGCATCTGTGTTGTCCATTTTCAGTTTTCCTTAATGAATGGGTTTGGATCCAATCCTCGGATCAAACTTGGCCTCTTTCTGTAGATTCTAGGATCTGACTCTTGACATCATCCCTTACCCATAATGGCCCCTGACCACCATGTTACCTCATATCGAGTTTGCTGCTAGTATACAATATCACAAACAAGGTATTTTTACATAGATATGACAGAAAAGTGATAGCTGAGAAATCAGGAGCTCAACAGGAACTATGGTTCCCTTCAACAATTCCATTAGGTCTCTCCCAAAGACATGGATGGAGGAAGGTGGGAAGGAAGTTGAGGAAGAATGAAAATTGACAACACAGATGCATAGTTATGGTGAGTATATAACTTTTATATTTAATGTTGTCATTTTCATTCACTTTTCAACGAATGGGACAGATTCTCCAGCTATGTTAACCTTGTGTGACCCTCATGGGAGGATGTTCCGGAGAACCAAATGCAGCTCTGTTTCTGGAGATGATGTCCAATTTGTAATGAGCAATGAAAGTATGAGCATTAGACTGTGTGGCAGCTGCACAAATGTCATCAATGGAGGCTCTAGCCCAAAAAGCAGTTGAACTGGCTATTGACCTATTTGAGTGTGTTTTTGGTTGTCTTGGTAATGTTAGGCCTCTCAATGAATAAACATAGGTAATACATCTGTTATCCATTTGGCTACTGCAGTTTTGGAGACTGTTTTTCCCATCTTTTTGCTAGAAAAGGAGACAAACATTGATCAGTTTTCCTAAATTCCTTAGTCCTGTGAAGGCAAAAAAGAGGTTACCTATGTACATCTAAAAGATGAATGGTGTACTCTCCTTTATTATCAAATTTGGGAAAGAAAACTGGTAAATTGATCACTTGATTGATATTTGTTTCAGAGGCAAATTTTGGAAGAAAGGAAGGATTAATGTGTAAAGTAACTTTGTCTTTGTAAAAAACAAATACAGTGCTTGGAGTTTAGAAACTTGTCTTGATTAAGGTAGGTTCAAAAGGTGAATGCACCAAAGTCTGTAATACCAAAGTCAAGTCCAAAGGTGGAGTGGGGTCTCTAAGAAAGGTCTTACATAACTTAGATGAAGCCAAAGCAGAAGCATTATCCGATGTGGTAGTTGAAGATGGCTGCTAACTGAACTTTGATGGTGGAGAAACCTGGTCTGCTTTGAAAAATGTAGACAAGGAAATCTAAAACAGCAGGGAGTGGAGCAGTGAAAGGATCCACCTCTCTCTGATGGGACCAAAATAAAACCCCTTCCATTTACTCTTGTAAATCTTCCTAGTTGAAGGTTTATGAGATGAAAAAAAGAATTTGGTGAACTAGGGAGGAAAGCCAGGAATGTCTAGCTATCATTGGAATTGGAGAAACCATGCAGACAACTTGAGGCCTGGAATGTCCAGATGAATCATCCCTGATGGGTGTGACAGGAGGTCTGGACTGGGGTCCAATGTCCATGGAGGACATACTAGGTGAGACCATAGAAATGGAAACCACACATGCTGAGGCCAGAAGGGGGCAATAATGATTACATTGCTCCTCAACTGGAGTGCTTTCTGAAGAAACTTGGGGATTATCGCTTTTGTGATAGTTAAACCCCGCATTTGCACGGATTTGTGTTTGTTTCCACATCATGCACCACTGCTCCGCTGTGTTAACCCTTTGCGTGGTATCTCAGCTGCATTATTTCCCTTACCAGCACTCCTGTGTAAGTGAGGACTTCGCGTGCAGCTACTGTATTGATTTTATCCTGCCCTACTCACACCTATAGGTACTCTCCTCAGATAGTACCTACTCTACTATCCCTGACCTCTCTTCCACAGGTTCTGACAACAATGTCAGGACAATTTCTCATGCTTTCTCCTGCTAGTCTGGTTGATATGGGCATCCTGAGACAGTGCAGCAACTGTCTTATGTACATGGACAACCTTCTACTACTACCACCTAGGAACACAATATGTGAGAGATGTAATTATTGGAAAATGAAACTCAAACCAAAAGCTGTAGATGGAATGAAGGAGCAAACACAATTCTTTAGTACTTTTGTTCAAATTTAATCTTCATGAACTTCTTCAGAAAAAAGTTAACCTTTCAAAACACACCTCTTATAAGTTACATCACACATCACATGACTTTCATGATACTTTAAATTAAAGGTATAAAATCATACCATAAAAATAAAAAACTGTCTTGTTTTCCAAACAGCTTTGAATGTCAAAGCTTCATAAAAATATCTTAATGTAAAAATATAATTGTATTATTGTGATTTGAATGCTATTTTAGAGCTAAAAAACACTTAATATTAATGCATTCGTTCAGACCACGGCCTCTGTCTGCTGCCAAACTGATCTGCCACAATGACTCCTTGCATTCTAAAATCAAATTGGTGTTCCCTATATAATCCACTTGTTGAACATAATCTATGGCTGAAAAGGAGAACTTTTTAAAGTTCACACAGTGAATAGCATGCCCAGCTAAAACATCAGTAAAGTCCTTTTTCTTAATAGCAAGTGTGTGCTCATATATTCTATGCTTTAAACATCTAATGTTTTTTCCTATGTAGTAACTAGGACAAGAGTCACATACTGCCACATAAACTATGTTTGTACTCTCACAGGTAAACCATCTGTGAACCCAAATAGTCCTTTTAAGATATGTAATAAATGTACTAGATGTATTACTTATATACCTACATTGTTTACACTTCCTACAGGAGAAAGTACCGCAAACACTATTCACATCAGTCAATGCTGAAGTGTAATTACATTAAGAACCTAGAATCCTTGCTGTCTTAGTCACGATCCAGTACATCGAACACTGATAAGGCTGTCTGCACAAACACTACAAATACCACACCTCTAACACCACCCATACCTGTACAACACATTCCTACATATGATGAGGTTCTCAACAAAAACATACCTAAACAAAAGAGACCTCAGGAGCAAACCCACACACATACATCGCAACCCACAGCACCAAGCATCACACAAAATACACATGCCAGTGTCTCACAGCTTCTAAGGCCCAGCCAGAAACCCAACATACTAGTCATAGGAGACTATCATGAGACACACAGATGTGGCCCTCACCAGGCTAGACAAGGAGAAAGTCACGGTAAGTTGCTTGTCAGGTGCAAGACTCCACCATATCACACACGCACTCAAGTCTCTTAACAATAGGTACTGTTATGACTCTGTCACAGTCCATATTGGTGTGAATGACTTGACACGTACCTCTCTGAACTATATGAAGAGAGACATGATTGAGCTCGCTGAATATGTGTCTCAGGAAGGTATGTCCCTAGCCTTAAGTAGCATCATACCATCAACCAGAATGATGCCTCAATACAAACAGAAAATGATTGACTTTAACAACTGGCTTAGTTTCTGGTGTCATTCCAAGGGGATCCAGTACCTAACAGCCTGGGAGGAAATGACTGACAGACCACGATGCCTTGCCAGAGATTGCCTTCATTTGTCTCCCCTGGGATTCAGGCTTCTGGCAAAGGCTCTTGCCTCCTCATAGTGCCTTTTTTAGGCAAAGTCATGAGCACAAAATTACCAACATGAAATATTCTTCTAAACTAAATTTAAAGGTCATGCTGCTACACGCTAGGAGTCTTAGCATGAAAATGCACTCACTGCAACCATTCCTTGCCCTGGAGGATGCTGACAATTGTGCAATCACTGAAACCTGATTCAAAGTTACGGACAGCACCCCAGGCTTACCAGGTTATTCATCCTACCATACTTTCAGACCCCAAATGGAGGGATAAAAGCCAAAAGGAGGTAGAGTTTCAATATTTATTAAAGACATACACACCTCCAGGCTGATTAAACAGTATGACACACAGGAGACACTCCCAGTGTAGTTAACTGTTGACAAAACACCATTTCATATCATAGCTAGTTACAGACCCCCAACCATGACTCAAGATGCCCACTCTACCTATCTGAACTTTCATGAATCCATCAAGATTCAACCCTCTACCCTGATCCTGGGTGATTTAACTACCCAGCCATAAAGTGGAAGACCTATTCTAACCCAAACATGAATGCCCAGAGATTCCTTGACTTTTTCAATGCCAATGCATTGGATCAGTTGTTCGACACCCCTATGAGAGTTGAAAATATCCTGGACCTGGTAATAACCAACATGAGTAGCCACTGTAGCACCCCTACAGTGTCATACTCCTTGGTAAGATCTGACCATAAAGCAATCACCTTTGAAGTCTCCTTGTCTCCTGACTCCTCCCCCTTTGTCAGAGTCAAGCAAAAAACTTTTCCAAATATGACAACAATCTCCTGACAGTATGTATAAGCAGCTTTTCAGCCACCGTCCCTTCACTAGTAATTAGCACTAATTTCCAAGCCTACACCAAAAAACTATATGAGCACCTACATATCTGTATGGTCTCAGCAATACCTGACAGGACCAAATCATCTTCTTGAAGGAAGAGTAAACCTGTCTAGTGGACAGCAGCAATAAAAAAACTCTATAATAAAAGGAAA